>NW_019239264.1:418130-522044 GCF_002742605.1 Olea europaea var. sylvestris
CTGTAGATTCAAATATTCGTAACTTGTTAATCACAATGAGTTGTGATTGTGAGATATAAATTACATATGATTGGATCTTAAATTATCTGTGATTGTAAGTAATAACGAGTTACGAATATCGTTATTATGGATAGACCATCACGTTTGACATTTCTTACTTGTGAAGTAAGTAGCTGATCTTACAAACTAAAGTGTAGTGACACTTGAATGAACACGTTGATGTTTTGTTGCAGAACAAAATAGTGGAGACCTACCTAGAGATTCCACATGGATAACTATTTGAGTGTCAGTGGTTAATCTCTAACGTTCGGTAGTAGGATTGGTCCTTTACTTGAGGTCGTCAGAGTATCTTATATAATGACAGTCATGCTTTGACAATGTTGGATGTTGCTTTGCCAAGGGTTGCTAATACGGCATCGTTCGGGTATGTCAAGAATCGTATGAAGGTTTTGAATGACCAATAAAAGATTTGTCACTCTTAGATAGTAAGAGATTATGGTCTGCATTTCATTCAATTAAGTCGATAACGAAATTCTTGACAAAGGTGTACTTTCGACTCATATTGACTTAATAATAGAGTGAAAGCTATGATTTATAATCGAGATTGACACACTTTCATATCTCGTAATTGATCAAATCATGTTGACGAAGGGATTATGTTATCACCGTAAACGAACGAGTTTGGTTTTGTCATACCACGTGATATTTTTCGTCATATGTATTGTCTTGACACATTGCTAGATGTCAATTTGGGACGGCGAGTGTGAATTGATAATAAATTAAAAGAATGTTTTAATTTATTAATTTTGATTAGATCAGAATAATATTTCATGCCGTTAGGTATCGTGATTGAGAACCTGATGGGTCGCACATAAAAGGAGAACTTGAAGATTGTGATTTATCAATTAATTAATTTAACAAGCGTTGGATAAAGTACTTAATTAGGTTGCTTATTTATAGGCTCGAATTAATTATTTCACGGACCAAATTTAATTAAATGTGTTAATTAAATATCGGACCGGTCTTATTTAAATAAGTTACTAGGGTTTACAAATTTGTAGAGAAGATTCATTATTCTTGCTAGTACAAGAAGAAAATCCTATCTTATAATCTTGTTTTCTGTGTGGATTACTGTTGAAGGTTGGACAATTGGACAACTGTGGATGGCAAATCAAGGTCCAAATTTTGTACTTTTAAGTTGGTTGATGCAGCCCATTTAAGAAACAAGCTATGGAAGCTCAGCCAATTTAAGATTATGAAAGCCTGAGCTATAAGTTATTTAAAAGCTTAACAATTTTAGACATTAAGTGTAAGTAAATTTGATTACAAAGATTTAATGAATAACTAGATTGCCACAATAATTATCTGCATCGTATTCACACAGGGAGCCTAAGTTTGACTCACCATACAGATTTTTTATAAAATTATTTTTGAGTTAAAAAAATTCTACATTTTCCACATTAAGAACAATTATATCAAGTTCATTGGATGGAATAGATGTTTTATTAGTGAGCATTCATAGAGATAGACTACAAATCATATGAATTGTCAATTTTCCTCAATCTTTTATTATGTGAATATTTTATAAAACTTTTTATAAGAATTATTTTTTATGGGCTTAAAAATCTTTAAATTTCTAGTTAAAGACTCAATTTAACAAGGTTAATGATAATATAACTCTCCCATTTAGTTTTTTTTTTCACTAAAAAGGAATGTTACAAGAAGTGAAAAGTCACTTTTTCATTATACCTCTCATCAAATCTGAATTTACTCTTATTTTCTCTCAAAAATATCTTTATGTTTAGTTAAGTTTAAAGGAATAACAAAGCTGTGAAGGAGAAAGACTTTCAAACATTTTGTTTTGTATTTCAAGAAAATTAAGGTACGTAGAGGTACATGTGGTTATCTTGTTTTCAAATTATGATTTTTCATTAAAAGTATGAATGAATTGGTACCTTTAGGTACTATGCTTTTGTACTACTATAGTTTGAATGATCATTCTGTGGCTCTATATATTATAATAATTCTATACAAATTGGATTTTGCTGAAAATCCATCTACATGCGATGCTGTAAATCTATAGTTCGAATTTTCTTATAAGATAACGAAATACACTGATGATATCTATTGAGTTTTAAACTCATGGATTAATTTCTTCCTATAGTTTGGTTTGATTTGTTTGGAGCGTGGATGATGATGATGAAGATTTAACGTGCTATGGAGAAGCCAGAAACTTAAATTTTTTATTTGATTATGATACATTTACGTGTTTTTTTTAAATAAATAGATTTCTATGAGCATCATTTGTGAGGCTATTCTAAGAAAATGTTTATGAATTAGTTATATTTAAAAGTAATAATGTTTTATGTACAAATAACCATTCATGTAAAAAATGTAAGCGATAAGATTTAATGTTGCTATTTTTAAAATTTCATCTTCTGTCATTGGCTTCAAAAATTCGTAACTCGGTTATTACTTGGAATTTTTGGATAAAACCAATGATGATCTCATAGGTTAGCTACTGATTAAACTTGAAATCTTGTCAATCCGATGGCTATAGAATTTTATACGTCATTTTAAGTAAAGTGTACTGATTTACCTTCCAAACTGAGTCGCTGGCAGTTTTGAAAAAATATTTTAATGCCTCATATGTTGTTGAAAGAAGTTGATTTTTGGATATGTCGTATTATAAGAAGTTTTGTAGCTTCCTTTAAAATTTGGTGAAGCTTTGAGATTGATAACTATATAGACGAATTTGTTTTGGCACTTGCCATGTGAAATAGAAAAAGAAAATAGTTGAGTTTTATCTAGTGTTTAAAGATGTGTATACACGGGAAATTTATGTGAAACCTTTTATTTATTGGGTAAACACGTGCATGCCATTGTCCATGTAATAAAATAGGTAATATGCATGGAAAAATATATTATTTTAAAAACATAACTTTGAATTAAAATTTTATGTCTTCTGCTAAAAGTATAGTTAATTACTAAGTCTACAAATAAGGTACAATTATTCTATGACATTTCGGTCCATTCAAGTCGGAATGCTACATGTTGCATGTGGCATCTTCAACTAAACATAAAGTCCAATTATAATAGGACTGATATTTTGCCATCAACAGCAAAGGAGTATACTTTTATTAATTTTGAAAAATTAATAGCAAATATATATCGTAAAAGTTTGGCAGTTGTAGAATAACTAGGAAAGAAAGTTGGGTATGAATTTTGGTCTCGAGCTCATTCTAAAGGAACCAGTTACAATATTATGACAACTAACACTACAAAATCTTTGAACTCTTTATTCAAGAATGTGCATGAGTTTTCAGTACTTGCTATGGTTTAGTAAATCAGAAAGACTTCACAGAAATTGTTTTACGAGAGACACATTGAGGCTGAAAAATATGTAACTACTCTAGCCTCACCTATCGAGGATAAATGCGTAAAAAGTATGATGATGCAAAAGAGCTAATAGTGGTACCAATAAATGAGTACGAATTACATAGTGCTGAAGATGAAATGCATATTGTTAACTTGGAGACAAGAATCTTTACTCGTAGGGATTTTAATTTGGAAAAAGCTTCCTTGCAAACATTTACTTGCAACAGCGAAGTTTAAGGGAATATCATGTTATAATTTGTGCTTACCTTGTTATACTAGTACTATTTGGAAACAAGCATATGCCGAATACATATATTCAGTGGTAAAATGAGGTTGACTAGGAAATTTCCAATCAAACAAAGGTGTTACCACCTATTTCGAATGCTGACAAAGTGGTCGTCTAAAAAATCGTTGCATTCCATCAATAGGGAGGAAAAAAGACTTGTAAATGTAGTAGTTATGGTTAGAGTGGCCATATCCTCTGGCTTGCAAAAATGCTCTACACAAGTTAACAGATCAATGAGACTTTTTAGTTGAACTAAATCTTGAAATTGTGATAAATTATGATTGTTTTTGATACATTGTGATAATTTAGATAAGTTAAGGATGGATCGATGTTAATAGTTCAATTTAATCTTTACATTATAATCTTTTTTATAAATCCCGATGATTAATTCAGTCATGTTTTCTTATAGATATGGTAGCAGCACTATTTATTCAGACTAGAACGCGTCTAGTCGTTTTAAACACATAGGTGTCATTTCTACTCATTTCGTGTTCATTTTTATTCTTTCACGTTTGTTAAGGATGTATGTTAATTGTTTAATTTAATCTTTATATTTTGATGGCTTTATGATAAATTGAGATAGCTACTTCGATTGGATTTCTAATAAATATGAAGCAACAATGTTTGTTTAGACCAAAATGGCATCTGGTTATTTTAAACGTACAAGTGCCATTTCTTCTCATTTTATGTTTATTTTTGTTCATTCACGTTTATTAAGGATGTTTGAATGTAAATTGTTGAATTTAATCTTTAAATTTTGATGGTTTTTGATAAATTCTAATAGTTATTTCGATCAGGTTTTTGGTAACTATAACAACAACATTGTTTGTTCAGACCAAAACAGTATCTGGTCCTCTTAAATGTAGGGTGACGTTTCTACTTATTTCATGTTTGTTTTGGTGTGTTCATGCCTGTAACCGCTTAAAAGTGTAAGGATGAGAGTTTTAACTACATTTTGACGTTACGATCGGCTCATTTGTTCAAACTACAATGAGTCACTCTATAATCTAATTGAAAATTTCACTAAACTACATTTGACAATAAAGAAAACATAAGTAGCAAATGTGGTATGCAAAACATGGCATATGGAGTCTTTCAATGTGTACAAGTCATGTACGATGTTTCAAACATTGTTTTACTACTATTGGAATGAAATTGTTACCTCGTTATCCAAAACGGCATTTGATCGTTTTAAATGTATGGGTAACGTTTCTATTCATTTAGTGTTCGTTTCGATTTTTTCACTCCCATAACCACTTGAAATTTGAAGGATGAAAATTTTAACTACATGTTGACTTTATAGTCGACACGTTTGTTCAAACTATAGTGAGTTACTTTATTATCCGATTGGAAACTACACTATACTACCCTTGACGATAAAGAAAAACATAAATAGCAAGTGGGTATGCAAAACATAGCATGTGTAGTAGTTCAATGTGCACAAGTAATGTATGATGTTTCAAACACTGGTTTACTAGTTTCGAAGTGAAATTGATACATCGTAATCCAAAACGACATCTAATAGTTTTAAATGTAGGGTTATACTCTAGGGTTTCTGGTATAGGGTTCAAACGTAGGGTTGTTGTTTAAATTTTCAACGTTTATACGTTCTATATGATGTAACAAACATTATTTTACTAGTTTTGTAGTGAAATTGAGGCCCCTTGACCCAAAATGGCATATTTTCTTTTATATGTAGATGTGTCATTTAAGGTGTAGGGTACACAAAAACTAGCACGTGTAATCATTCAATATTTACAAGTCAAATCAAGATATTATGACCCAAAACGAGACCTGATCATTTTAAAATTATGATTACCTTTTAAGGAATACAAATCATAACATGTTTCGGATTAAAATCAACCCTTTTCACCTAAAATGGCACGTGAATGTTTTAGTCGTATGATTGCCATTTTTCTAATTCAGTGTTCAGTTCGGATCATTTTAGCTCATTCAATTCGGAGAAGTCATTTATGATGTTCCAATATTTGCTTCACAATGAAATCAAGACCCCATGATCAAAATGACATGTTGTCATTTTAAATGTATAACTGTCGTTTTCCAAGCTGGGTGAATTTGTGTGGTTAGTTAATAAAAAAAATCTGATTTTCCATCCGATAAATATACAAGTTGTCATAAAAAACTACAACCCCAACTGCTTTAATATTTACATAAAACATCCATACAATGAAAAATATTGCAAAATTTTTATGGCATATACTTTCCATATGTGTCCCAATAGGGATTAGTTTACAACATATGAAATAGTTTCGAGAGGTGCAATGGGATCACTTTTATGGATTCATTGAGAATGATTTTGATCTAATTCATGGCCTGATTAAGGAAAATAATGTGCCGTGCAAAATTGTCGGAGTCGGTACAGTCAGAATCAGAAGATTGATAGTGTTATTAGAACACTTACAAACATCAAGCATGTTCCAAAACTGAAGCAAAATCTCATATCTTTGAGTATACTTGACTAAAGGGTTATAAATACATTGATGAAGGTGGAGTTTTGAAAGTGAATCGGCGCTCTTGTTGTCATGAAGAGACAGAAAAACTCTACAAAATTGTACCTTTTGCATTGTTCCACAGTTACAAAAAATGAAGCAGTTTCTACTTCTTCTTTGACATACGAGAAAGTTGTAAACTTTGGCATAAATGAGTTGGGTATATGAGCAAGAATGGTATGACAGAATTGAGTAAGGAGCAACTTCTTGATAATCAAAAGACCAGTAAGATGAAGTTTTGTGAGCATTGTGTCTTTTTGAAATAGAAAAGAGTCAGATTCATTATCGAAAGACACAGCACAAAGAGAACACTTGAATTATCCATTCAGATCTTTGTGAACCAGCTAGGTACTTTCAAGAGGAGATACTTATTATTTGTTGACAGTGATTGATGATTTATCCAGGAAAGTTTCAGTATTTATCTTGAAACAGAAGAGTGATGTGTTTAGGACCTTCAAGGAGTAGAAAACAATGATAGAGAAGTAGACTGGAAAGTAGGTTAAACATTTACCTATAGATAATAGGTTGGAGTTTTGTTCAGATAACTTCAATAGCTTCTGCAAGGCTGAAAGCATCTTGAGATACTGGATAGTGCCTAAAACTCCTCAAAAAAATGGCGTGGTAGAATATATGAATAGAAATTTGATGAAAAATGTTCTTTTTATGCTTTCAAATTCTAAGTTGCCTCAAACTTTTTGAGCTGAAGCTGCTGCCACAGCTTGTTTTTCTGATTAATCATTCACTCTCAACTATGGTCTGGTAAACCTTCTTCTCATTCTAATTTGAAGATTTTTAGATGTCCTATTTATGTTCATGTAGACAATGGGAAATTGAAACCTAATTCTAGAAAGTGTTGACCCTAAATCTAGAAAGTGTACCTTTCTTGGATATAAATTTTGTAAAATGATATAAATTGTGGTGTCACAAGATAAGAAATGTGGTGATTAATAGAGATGGAGTATTTGATGAACTCGATATAGTTCATGGTTTATCTCGCGAGGATTCTGATAAAATAGAGCAACAAAATTAACATATGTAGAGTTGAAAATTGGTTCATGAGAACAATTAGAGATTTCAAAACACTTTACTATAGATTAGTCTAATCCAAAATTGACAAACAGTAATACTTTGCCTACACCACCTCCAGCAACATAATATTCAACTGTTAAGGATCGACCTTGCAAACAGATTAGACCTCCACAAAAGTATGGAGAAGCAGATTTGGTAGCTTATGCACTAAATGTGGCTAAAGACATTGATTCCACTAAGGAGCATTTTACATATTTAGAGGCAATCAGTTGTTGTGATTTTAGTAGATGGTTGATTGCTATGGATGAGGAGATTGAGTCATTGAATAAAAACAGTACTTGGCACGTGGTAAAACTACCTAAGGATAAAAGGGTTGTTCACTACAAGTGGGTGTTCAAAAAGAAGAAAGAGACATTAGGGATTGAAGATACTAAGTATAATGCCAGATTGGTTTCAAAGGGCTAGAGTTAGATTCCAGGTGTTAGACTTCACGGATGTGTTCTCACTGGTTGTAAAAACATAGTTTAATTCAAGCTTTACTTGGGATAGTGATTTGGCACATGCAATCAATGCAGTTAGGGGCTACATGGCAAATCCTGGCAAGGAATATTTGAAAAGCAGTACAATGGATATTCAATGCTTGAAGGGCTCTATTAATGCGTGCTTGTATTTTGGTAGAAATACAGATGGAGACATTAAGTATATGGGTTTAGATTATGCAGGGGATCTTGATAAGAGGATATCACATATAGGGTATGTGTTTATCCTTGAAGACTGTGCTATCAGCTGGAAAGCTATTCGGTAAAATACAATAACTTTATCTACAACAGAGGCAGAGTACATGGCCATTAAAAGGAATGTAGCATGTAAGGAGGTTATGTGGTTAAGAGGATTTATTGGTGAAATCGGCGAAGACTTATGGATTTCTACAGTATATTGTGATAGTCAGAATGCTATTTTGTGACTAAGGATCAGATGTTCTGTGAGAAGACTAAACACTTTGATGTGAGGTATCATTTTGTGTGTGAAGTGATTGCTCGTGGTGATATTGCAGTGATGGAAGCACTTTGATGTGAGGTATTATTTATTTTCGATTTGTATTAAACATGTTAACATGTTATTGTGTTACTCGTGATGAAAAATACCGTTTGGTAGTTCAAATAAGAGAAAGAGATTGAAGGTGACAAAAATGACCAAAGTTTGCATTTCTGAATATAAATATAGTTCAAATGAGAGACAGAGATTGAAGGTGACAAAAATGACCAAAGTTTGCATTCTGAATATATATATAGAAATGTAAAATGCCCCCTTAGATGGCATTTTTACTATGGACGGTTGTGAAGGGATAGGTGTTAACGATAGATAACCCCCGAATAAGGAGACTTTTATGTTACAGAGTGGTGTTATATGTGTAGGAGGAATGGGGAGACGATGGACCATTTGTTCCTTCATTGTGACATTGCTCGTTCCTATGGATCGATATTTTATCTTTTCAACACATGGTTTGTGTTTTCCTGTAGTGTATGGTGAATGTATTGAAAGTATGGAGGAGAAAATTTCGTAATAAGAATAGCAAGCTTGTTTGGGACCTCATTCCAGAGTGCATTGTCTGGTGTGTGTGGAGGGAGAGAAGCGGAGCAGCTGTTTTGACGATCATTCGAGGACTACAAAGTATATCAAAGAATAATTTTATTTGACCTTTTATAATTGATTTAATTCTCCGACTACTACTCTTATAGACGGATTGTCAACTTTATGTTGTTTCTTTGTTGTATAAATTGATAATACATTTCCGTGTATTATCTGTGATCAATAAAATATTGGACTAATAAAAAAAAAGAAAAAAGAACTAACTCCCATAATTTTATGTGACGGCCCATGGCAAACATTGGCCTGATTCTACTAGAAGAAAATGAAATTTAACTCACTCCCAATCAACTGGTTTGCAGAACTCGAACCCAGAAAAATTCTCTTTCAAATACACATGGTAGTCCCAATTATTTGCAACTACCATTCTGAATAGAGAGTAGAGGTTTTTTACAGTAAAAATCATCAAACGTATTCACAATTGATTCTCAAAGGGGAAGAATGCATATTTCCTTGTTTGGTTAGTTGTAAGTTATTTCCTTGCACGAGGAGGTTGTGAGCTTCATCCTTTTTGGGCAATCTAGTTCTGATACAGATTCAATTCCATCCTGCTGCATGTAATTTCTTTGATAGTATCAAAAAGATCTGCATTATCAGCAGGTTCAAGCATTCGAGTGGGGCATTCAGAATCTGGAACCTCCAGCATTTTACCAGCATCAGGCTTAGGACAATCATTCAAGCACTTATGATGAATGCCCCTGTAACTTAGCAACTCATTTTCTTGATGATAAAATTCCGTTAAACTCTTTTGGAAAGTGGTGATTGGATATGCCTCAAAGTAGTGGTCACTTGCCTGACCAGGAGTGTGAGATTCTCCAGCATATTGCATTTGTCCTGGAACAGAGGCAAGGCAGCCTGTCAAGCAGTCTATATTTTCAGCTGATGTATATCTTGGATTATCTAGTTCATCATCGAAGCTGATTTCCACAACCTGACATTTTTTAACCACCTTCACTTCAGATGAATCATCAGAATCATAAATTGATGTTACTGGAGATGTGTTGGTATCCTTGAATGCATCTTGGTGAACAGAAGACTCCAGTTCAAAATCTGTAGATGGATAAGGAAATACAGAAGTTTCTGGTCTGATTCCATCTAGATGCTGGAAGGCAGTGCTTGTTGATGTTGTACAAGCAAAGTGCATGCTAGTTTCCACCTCTTCCTGTCCAAAAAAAGCTAGATGTAAATATCCGAAACAGTTCAGCAAGTCCAAATGTGATAAGCTACCATCGCATATTTAAATGGAAGTTGAGTGCAATTCCCTCTCTCTCTCTCACACACACATTCATTTGTTCCGTTAAAAAGCAAAATATCATAAGTTTTGAAATCACAACCAGAATTTTCCTAATTATATACAAGTCAACTGTGGGGAAAAAAAGTGTAGATGCCCCTCCGAAATTTTTCCTATCCTTGAAGAGTTTCCAGGGCAGGCAATTCATAGATTATAAAATGTAATGAAGAATATTGAAGTAATGGAGGTGGTGAGAAAAGAATCTGTCCAAAAGACAGATGCCAAGCCCTTCTCCACGTCACCATCGAGGCTTAGTACTCTTGGTGAGAAAAAGAAAATGTGAACAAAACAAAAACTTAAAGAGGGTCGTGAGAAAGGAACTCTAAAAACACATAAAAATGAATAACCACGTCTACGTAAACCAAACCATAAAAGATTTTCAGAAGTTAATGACCCTGCAAAGCAAACATTAATTGTCAAAACCTTGATTCATAGGTTGTATGTGACTTCTATGGAGAAGTGGTTCGGAAGAGAGTTGAATCCCAATTTCTGCAATGATGGTTGGAAGATAACAATTTGTATTGTCATAGATATTAGCTGATAAAAATATATTAGCTGAAGAGATCAGAAGGAGAGAGTAAGCTGTTCTCCCTTGATCAGTAGTATGGATATGATAAATATGCTTCACTCAAGAAACAGAAACTCACCATCAGTAAAAATTAGAGCACTGAAATAACATTACATAGATGCACCTTGAAGGAATGAAACGTCAAATGCAACATCTTTTAAAGAAACAGGTTAGATTTATGAAAAATTCCTGGATCCCTTCCCCCACTACAATTTCTTTTCCCCGTTGATAATTTGCATAGAACAATGAGAATGGACTGCTAGAACTCATTTTGAGTAAATTTAAAAAGTTGAAAATGGAGGACTAAAAGGCCCTGTTTTGAATTCATTATTAGTATTTCTAGGTGTTAGAAAGGTACCTGACCTGGAAACAGTGTCTGTGTCATTAAATGCCCTGGCTTGTTTGCTCCACTTCTGTTCTTTAATGCATTGATAATTCATGTAGCAATACTTGTGGACTAGGATAAGTCATTTTGTGTAGAATTACTGAGTAGATAGTGGACACTTGAGTTCAGCACTTGTATTTCAGGTAAGGATGTCAGAAATTATATCAGAAAAAACCAATGCACTCGAGTTCTAATACTAAACTCTCTCTATTTCTCATGTCAGAGTGCGAGTGCGAGTGTCCATGTCAGTGTTTTTTTTTTTTTTTTTTTTTTTTTTTTTTTTTTTTTTCTGTGGCCCAGGGAGGAGGGAAGTTTAACGTGTTCCTAAGTAGTTTGGTCCATATATCTTTGTTAAAATTAAATTCACTGATAACTTTTGAAATTAATTATTTAGACCAGAGGGGTCAAAGCCTTCTGGATATTCATTCTAGGCATATAGGTTTAATCTTTTGTCCATGCTGCTTAAAAAAACAACGCTCGAAGTGATGGTAAGGACATCTAGCACCCAAGTGCTTAACTCAAGAAAAATATTACTAGAAAGCAAAAAACAGAAATATTAAGAATCAGCTTACATCCATAAACAATTTTAACGTCTGTATATTTAATCTCTTGTTTTTTCATATCCAACAATTTCGGATTCAATATTTCCCAAGTAAAATGTTTATAAATTCTCTACACTGACATATATTTGGCCGAATGCTTCACCGTATGTATTGCCTTTGATTTACATAATATTACATAGGTATAAAAAGGAAAGAAAATAAATTCCTAAATCTATACAAGGAAAGATAAATCACATCACATAAATCACGCCACTGATACTCCTCTCAAATTAATGTTAGGGAGTTCAGAAGCATCAATTTGCTGATGAGAAAATATCTGTGGCCTGTTGAATAGTGCGAAGATGGGGAGGAGCGATGATTTTGAAATCGCAAAGGAAATATTTGGACAGTATGAATCGCAAAGGAAATATTCAGATGTATAACGGTGAGATAGATGAGACTATCCACCAATTTCCGATATAGAGTAGAATTTGGAAGTATTACCTTCATCTTTTTTGATATTCATTATTAAGCTTCAACGGAGTATCAACTCAGGAGGTTTTAGATAGATCATCTAACCTAATCAAATTTTGAATATACTTATGTTGATTCAAGAAGATATCATGCGGCATAGTATGAACCTCTAAGCTAAGGAAATAAGTGAGGTGACTAAGATCTTTAATATGAAAAATTGAGTGAAAATGTTGCTGAAGCTTCTCAATAAGATTGTGATCAGATCCAGAGATAATAATATCATTCATATATACCAACAAAAAATGATGCCAGTAGTACTTTGTGAAATAACAGAGGTGTGTCTTATTGACTCCGAGTATAGGAGAAATCCAAAAGAGTGAAGCAAAACTTATCAAACCAAGCTCGAGGGGCCTGCTTAAGACCATACAAAGAGCGTTTTAATTTACATACGGAGTCAACTGGTGGAAGAGGCAGCATATCAGATAGAAGTTTCATATGAATGTCTTCCTTGAGATCTCTATGTAAGAACGCATTCTTTACATTCATCGATATAAAGATTAAGATTGAGAAGCTACCAGCGATAACAACAAGCAAACGGTGGTCATACTTAATTCCATATTCTTGAAGGTTACCCAAGGCAACCAACCAAGCTTTATAGCACTCAATAGAACCTTAAGAACGAAGTTTGACCGAACATACTCATTCACTCCCAACGGGTTTCACAGTCAAGGGACATGGTACAACATTCGAGGATTCGTCAGCTTCAAGAGTCTTAAATTCTGCATTCATTGCCTGTTGCCAACACGCTTGTTCCATAGTCTGTCTATAAGAGGTCAGGATGAAAACTGAGTTAAAAGTACCAGACATAGACCTATGGAAAGAAAAACCATACCTACCTGGAGGTCGAAGAATCACAAGAGCTGTGAAGAAAAATGATAGGAAGCAGAGATCATCTGGTGAAGAATCTGATGTCGTGATGGAAGATCAAATAGGCTTAAGGAGACAGTCTTCTGATAAGGAAGCTTGGGAACAGTGACTGTTACTAGGGATGGCAATCTTCCCCATCCCCAACCTGTCCAACCCCACTGGATAATTTCCCGCCCTGTAACCGTACCTTTTACCCACTTAAGGTGGGGTGGGGCAAGATCCTTGCCCTGTTCAATATTTTATTTTTTAGCTTTTGATAATTCATTTTATTGCCCCCCATCTATTAAAATGAAACAATAATATATTTATTAATTTTTAATTAATTAACTTATTTTTAAAAGTTAAGTTATTTAAATATATTTGATAAACTAAGGGCTTTTATTGTTTGTTATATTCCTTAGATAATCTTAGTTGCCATCTTCTATTAGAACTAATAAAATTTCGTGGAGTTTTTCCATTTAAAATATTGAATTATTCAAAAAAAATTAAAAGGGGTGGACTGGGGCCCTTGTTACCCGTAACCGCCCCGTCCTCGACCCAAATACCTGATAAAGCAAGTAATCCCACCCCTGTTCGGGGAGTGGCCCCGCGAGTGTTGGGTTTGTGCAGTATGCCAACGAGTGTAAACTAGACCCAACTTGGACTGAGCGAATTCTGTAGAGAAATCAATTAAGAAAGAGAACACAAGGGAAACAACAATTTCAGAAGTGAAGAAAGATTGTTTTTAAAGAAAATGACATTACGAGTAATCCTGATACGATGTGTCTAAGGATCATAACAAACATAGCCTTTCTAAGTCGTACCATATTGTGGAAATGCACACTTGACAGATTGGGATATAAGTTTTGTCCTTTTATGTTGTAGTAAATGAAAAAACAAACATAGCCAAAGGGATTTAGATGGGAATATGAGGGATAATGACCAAAGAGCTTATAAAATGGAGAAACATTATCGAGAGTGAGAGAAGGCAATTGATTTATGATATGAACAGCGGTTGATAATGCTTCATACAAAAAATTAAAGGGAACAAAAGACAATTAGCAATGCTCTAACCATGTCTAGAAGGTGGCGATTTTTGCATTCTTCCACCCCGTTCTATTGACTAAAAGGACAAGATTGTTGAGAAATAATGCATTTGGTTTGTAAGAAGGATTCAAACACATTAGGCATACATTCGCCTCTCAAATCAGATCATAATATATTGAGGATGAAAATTGGTTTTTAATGTGAGTAATAAAAGCCTAAAAGGTAGAGAAACTCCACTCTTTGCATTGAGAAAATAAACATATGTACAACGACTATAATCATCAATAAAAGTAACAAAATACTTATAATGAGCATGAGATACTATAGGTGCAATACCCCAGACATCACTATGAACAATATAAAAAATATGTGAAGCATGGAAACAATGAGAAGGGAATGGCAAAACCTTATTCTTAGCAAGTTTACATAAAGCACAATCAAGAGAGAGATGGAACCGAAGCAGAATTCTTGTTACCAAGCAAACTAGAGTTTAACAAATGTTGTAATATATTAGGATTGGAATGTCCCAATTTCTTATGCCAATAAAAATATCAAAAGTAGCAAAATTACAAACAATAGGAAAATATGAAATAAGCTTTGGCGAAATAGGAATGAGATGTCCCTCCCTAGGCCCCTTATGATCGTTCTCCCGGACATTTGATCATGCACATGACAACCAAAAGAGGAAAAGGGCACAGTGCAGTTGTTATCAACAAGTTGACCAATAGATACAAGATTAGTGGATAAACTAGATGACACTAAAACATTCGATAAATCTGGTGATAGATCACTCAATGCTGAGATAGGAAGAGTGTTACCCATCGACAGTTTGTATATTTAGATGTCCAGTATATGGTCTAAGATTACTAAGTAACAAAGGATCATAAGTCATATGACTAGAGGCACCCTTATGATCGTTCTCCGGACATTTGATCCTGCACATGACAACCAAAAGAGGAAAAGGGCACAATTTATCAACAAGTTGACCAATAGATACAAGATCAGTGGATAAATCAATCCTGAGATAAGAAGAGTATTACCCATCGGCAGTTTGTATATTGAGATGTCCAGTATATGGTCTAAGATTACTAAGTAACAGAGGATCACAATTCATATTATTAGAGGCACCTGAGTCTAATAACTAAGAAGAAGAAGCTGAGGAATTACACGAGACACCTAAGGCACACAAAGCAGAAATAACCATTTCTCAAGAGTGATATAGTTTTGGATAGGACAAAGTAGAACTGAGTAGTAGCAACCGACAAAGCAGAACTGGAGGCTAAAGTAGCAGCAACAATATGACCCACTCTAGTCTTGTATGGAGGGCATATAGGGTACTCCTTAATTACATGTCTAGTCTTCTTGCACTAATTGCATACCTTTTTAGGAAAGAGCCATGTGTCTAAAACCTTACATCTGTAACACTGCACACTAGACATATCTTGAGATCTAGATTTCCCTTGATTCTGTTGTTGCTTTAGAGAGGCATGAGTGATAAATTGCTATTTCTCTCTTAGTAACTCACCCAAACAACTATCAAACATTGGAAGATATATGCGATTCATAAGACTGGATCGGATAGATTCAAATTCATGTCATAATTTCATGAGAAATTGCACAGCTTGTACAACCTCCAAATCGTCGAATGAAACCAAAGTACAGAAACCAAAATTAAATTCTTTAACGGAGTGAAAGTCCTAAGAAAAGTTTGCCAATTCAAATTCCAACTGAAGTCATCGAGCATTGTTGCTTTGAGTGTATATTTTCTTTAAGAAACTCCCATATAGCACAAGTAGACTTGTAAAGCTTGAGATTTAGAACAATTTGAGCATTAGCTAATCTAATGATCAAGGCTAAAGTCTACGAATCCTTAGTTTTCCAAGCAAGGTACTTTTCTTTGTCCCTCTCTTGATCAGGAGGAATGCTTCCATCAATATGTCTCTGCAGATCCCCTTTGCCTTCAACCAACAACTAAAAGTGAAAAACTCATGAAGAATAGTTTTTTCCACTAAAGCGGTGCAGACAATATCAGGTTTCTTAGTTGTCATGATGAAATCGTGTACAAATCAGTCCAAAAATAATGAAACCGCGTAAACTCAAGCCCAAGTAAAAAATAGTATCCTCAAAACCAAAGTCTAACAGAGATTCAAATTCAATTACTAATAATAACAATAAGCCAAATAAGAATTAACTAGGCCCAACAAGAAATAGCTCAAATGATAAGCCCAATAAGAATTAACTTAGCACAAGTCAATAGTCTAAAATACATAATACAGCCCACATACAAACCAATTACGACTGGTAGGTGAGTCGAAGAACACAGGAGAAACTGGAATTTCTCCGACCAAACTGAAATTGCTCCACGCTCACCGCACTAGAAGAGTAAGACGACCACATTGGAGGTCCGGGCAAGAACCTTACCTTAAAGACACCTGAACTGTGAACCCCAACAGCAAATGCCACCAATTGAACATGATGCTACTACCAGAACTCAAACACCACTGACAAACACGAAGTTCAACCATTGAGGATTTTGACTACAGAATGCAAGAACACAAGACTACGGAACACACAAGATGGCACCGAGGACACAAGACTACGACCATAGGTCCGAGAAATAGAATTTCAGGGCTCTGGTACCATGACACAATTTTAGCTGAATGCCTTTACAGTATATATTGCCTTTGATTTATACAATATTAAATAGGTATAAAAAGGAAAGAAAATAAACTCCTAAATCTATACAAGGAAAGATAAATCACATCACATAAATCACTCTAATATACACCGTTGTAGAATATATTTCAGGTCTAATGTCAAAACTACACTCATCCCTTGAAGTAGTTTGTAATTATGTGATTGATGATTCCAAATAGATTTTTGCTTTGCCTGATTAATGCAATGAGAACTCTAAGTCGTTCACATCCACATGCACCGACAAAACAAAGACCCTTCTATAAGAAAAGGGACCAGAAGAAAAATGTGAAAGAATAAAAGAAAATAGTAGTACATCCATGAACAAAAGAGGTGTAAAATTGAAAAGGAAAAACAGAGGATAATATATATTTGAAAAAAATAAGAAAATAAGTGAAATTGCTAAAGACTTCTCACTTTGATTACTACTGATTACAGAGATGAAATTTGAAGTACCTCTATTGGCGAAATAGGCCTCTTAAACTTTCCAAAAAAATCTCCTTGCTCAGGAGCAAGATGCTTGGCATTGACAAACGATTCTGAAGCAGATCTTGACTCCAAAAACTCCTTTAAAACCAATCTGGAGTAGCTGGCAGATTGCGTATTCCTCGAAGACGAAGTCAACGGTGACATCATCTCAAATCCCTCCCTAGGTCGATAACAAAATAGACTTCCATTAAAACTCTTAAAAAGACTGGCACTCGAAAGAAACTCAGTTGGATTTCTGGACTCACTAGTGGTCTCGGGATGTCAGAGGAACAATTCTTGTAACTTGCACAAGATGGAGAACCCCCTTCAAGATGATTTTCAAGCAGATCATAAATTAATCTCTCCATATGAGCTCGTTTGAGGGAAGCTTCACTAGGTGGGAACCAATCTGCATTAAGCTAGAAAATACATAGAATACTGTTACTCATGCATAAAAAAAATTATGAAATGTAATTAGCTTACCAGAGAAACTAAGAATAGAAAAAGAGATTTCCAATTTCTTGCAGTAAATAAACACATTTTTTTTCTCTCCCTCCTTTGTGTCCAATTTTTAATAGTAGTCGTATGCTTCCAAAGTTATGATTTATTAGTCTTGTATTTGCTAAATAGTCTTTAAAATCCTTATTTGCAACACCATTTAGATAAAAAAGATCTTTTAAGTGAAGGTGTGCTTTCCATGCCAGATGACATATAGAGTTGACTGTAAAATGTATTTTTTTTTTTCCCCCAAGAGGAAATCTAGAAGAGGATGAAAACATCATTCCAATCCTCCCAAATAGCATGCAAGACAATTCCAGGTTGTCCAAATAATTGCTAACCATCAATCATACTAAACATTGATGGCACAACCCAGGTAAACTTTAAGAGGATAAATAAATTCAATCAAGCCCCCAAGAATACCAAAATCTAAAGAAATTACCAAAGAAAGAAGACTTGAAAGGTTTAAACAAAAAGAATAAACAAAAAAAGGAAGTAGAAAGCTCACAATAAATAAAAGTTGAACAATAGATGTGTCAACAGAGGTTATACCTATGATACGCATCAACTTGACTAGATTAGCAGTGGAAACAAGAAAATTTCAGACTCATCAACTTCAAATTTGTGGCCGAAAACCGAAGAAAACTATTAGGATGGAAGGGGCTCAAAAGGATGAAAAATGGACAGTTGACTAGAGCAGTGTAGAAGCAAAGAATGGCATTAGACCTGTTCTGAGTTCTGTAAACTCTATGAAAGATAGCAATTCGAGACTTAAGAGTCAAAACCCTAATGAGACTAGGTTGGGCTTGAAGAATAGTGGTGTTGAAAGCTAATGACAACTATTTTGAAGGTCAAATATGTTAGCATTTCTAAATAAAAGAAGAGGAAACTAAAAAGAACCTGAGAGCTCTTGATGTCACAAGGGAACCATGGGCTTCATGTTAGGGCATAGGATGGCACAACAGACCCTATAAATGATTAAGAGGCTCTTTTATTTTTGAACTAATAAACTTCATATTTCTTGGAAACTGCATCAACATTTACTCTCCAATAATCAGTATTTACTCAGAGAATTCAGATCATTCAAAGCATAATAAGTATCAATTAACACTCTGCAATCAAAGTATAGCATACTTTCCCAAATCAACAAAGTTAACAACATACTGCTGAAGCAGAAAACATACCAAAAAAATATCAAAATGAGCAGCAACTTTTACTAAATAATCTTCCTGTACCACCCTTTTGCAACCTAAAGAGTCAGAGCACTTAAAAGCTCCAAAACTCTTCATTTCAATTGGTATGAACTACAAGAGTAATAATAGACTAATGACTGAAATCACTTGACTTTAGTTATGCCCTTATAGAGATTGCCTCATTGCATGTGTTAAATATGTTGAACTGTGAAAAAAATATAAATAATGAAGTTTGACCCTTCTTTATCACTTTCTCTTAATTGAAGATCTGATAGATTTATCAGCAGTCATTTTTCATGAGTTATGAAGACAAATATAAGCATATCGGCTAATGTAAAACAAAGAAGTGTGCTTACAAACTTGGAGGACGATGTAATGCTATATATGCTAAAATTAACTGGAACTTCTTCCAGAAAAAGCTCGACTTAGTGAAGCAAGAAAAGTCCACAATCATATGAGTTTTGCTGCTGAGGTAGCTACACATGGCATGAACCAAAGTCAAAAAGCTGCTGTACATACCCCAAATATGAAGATATGTATACAGAATACCATGTCATAAAACCAAAATATGCTATTGTTACCTAAATCACTATAAACTAAACATATATAGCTGAGTAACATGAATCTTGAGGTAATATGTCAGTGGGAGACACATCAAATAATAAAAATGCAGGATAGTGGAAGTTGTGCATGTTCTAAGAATATAGAATCATGATTTTTTTTTCATTAGCTTATCTCCTCTTGAAAAGTTGAAACATGCCATCATACTTCCACATTATCCCTTCCAAATCATTTATAGACAGTAGTATGTAGGTAAATATGGAGATCAAATGATTGAGGTTCTGAGTTAATTTGACGATTACAGCAAAAATTTTAAAATGTAAATTGGAAAGCATACAATAAAGACACATTTGATTCCCTATAATTATAAAGGTATTTTGTATGGTACGGAATGAGAGATGGAATCCTTAAAACAAGAATAAAGTTGACCAATAAGGACACATTTGATTCCCTATAATTATATATGTTAGGCAATTTGTTGTCAAACGACCTCCCGGGCAATGATGTAACCTCGATTTTATTTATTATCAATCGGCATTGGCCATATGATTGAATTATATGTCGACACTATCATCGAGACAACCCAACCCACATCTCTATGGACCGTTGAAGCAACCTATTTTAATTAGTATTGCTCATGGTTCATCCCATTGACTTGGAGGGTTATGTTGTTCATTTGGAGCCCATTACCTTATGTTGAGCCTTGTTTTGACCACTTAGTTTACCGAACCTAACTTACCATTTTTGGTCACTCATTTAGCTTATAACCTACGGCTCCTCTACGCCTCCATTATGAAGAATACTCTATCTCTTTCTGTGACTTTTATTCTCGGTCTCTTCCCTTCAACCTGTGTGGTTTCTCGTGGACTATAAATTGTTCTTCATCTTGGCCGACTCTTTGTGAGTATATGTATATAGCAACTGGAGGTGGGAAGGAAAGAGGTGAAGTTGGGTGTTGTATCAATTGAGGTTGTGTCGATATATTGTAAAAATTGAGCCCGGTATCACCTTGGTTATTGCTGGAATTTCACCCTACAACTGGTATCAGAGCGTGGGTCATCTTCTCCGGTAAGAAATTAACCAAGAAGGGCGGCGGGTTCGCGATTTCTTCAAAGGGGCCGAACCTGCATCTGCTATTTTCGGACAAACGGCTGACCTGTAGAAGAAACTAAGGGCAGATTCGGACTCAGCAGGTCGAGGCGCCTCCGGTGGTGAGGCGTGTGGCAGCGGCGCGTGGAGGACCTCCTGCGTGATTTTTTCATGCCATTTCAATTATTTTAATTTCCTGAACGTACTAATGTGTTTAGTTTAGTGTTTCAAGTTGTGCAGAAAATTTTGGACTGCCCTGATTACAATCTGAATTTGTTGCTGAACGAACTGCTATATTTGCTGAACCTTTAGGGCGAATAGTGGTGGCCCTAAAGCAGCAAATTTGCATCTCTCCACGTTACTGACTCAGATAGGTCCGCTCTGGTAAATTGACTGAAACCTTTATATTTTTGCACTAGCAGATCATCGTGTGTGGTGATTATTAGGTTTGGGGGTTGCCATTGCTTGTGCTAGAATTAGGGTTATGTGCTCTAGATTATTTGATTGAGTATTTATCTTTTAGTTAAATCAGTATTTGAGCCTCAGTGACACAACTGTCGTGAAACTAGTTATCTGCTAGACGTACCTTTTGTTGCATTGTTACTTCCGCTGCTCACTTATTCCGTTCGAACTACCGTGACCTTACCCGTTCGAACATTCCCTTGATCTAAAACCGCGAGTCTTACGAAACCCTGGGAATCTAGAACGGTGTATACACTCTGTGACCCTAGGACTACTTTGTGTGGTTTGATTGTGTGTTTTGGGCTCTCTTTAACTACTGTGTAAAGATGACAACTCGCAACTTTGATTTGAGGATTTTTAATGGAAAGGGTGATTTGCTATTTGGCAACAAAAAATGAAGGGTATTTTAGTCCAATAAAAAGTTTCAAAGGCCATTGAAGGCAATTTTTCAACTGATTTTTCACAAGAACAAAGACAAGAAGCCGATGGGCTTACTTATACCTCAATCATTTCACTTGTTTGACGCCGTTTTAAGAAAGGTGGATAAACTGAAAACTACTAAAGAACTTTGGAAAAAATTTGAAGACTTATATTTGCTCAAGTCTATACCGAATAAACTTTGCTTGCTCGAACATTTTTTCAGTTTTAAAATGGATCCTTCAAAGGATCTCGATGACAATTTAGACGTGTTTAACAAATTGGTGCAAGATATAGTTAATTGTGATGAGACTGTGTCCGAAACTTATAAGGCTATAATTTTGCTCAATGCAATTCCTGATTCCTATAGGGAAGTTAAGAATGCCATTAAGTATGGTAGAGACACGTTGACAGCTGAAATTGTCATAGATTCCCTTAGAAGTAAAGAAAATGGAAATTATGGCTGGAAAACACGATAAGAGGAACGGTGATGTACATATGATGTGCGGTAGAACTCAATTTAGGCAAAATAGTCATGTTGAATATCAAACTAGTGGTGAGTCAAGTGGTAATGGATATAAAAAGAAGAGCAAAGGTAGGTCTAGATCAAAATCTAGGACTAAGGCAAGAAAATGCTATGGTTGTGGAAACACAGGGGCATTTTATAAAGGATTGTCATAAGGAGAAGAGTAAGCTAAAGGTTAAGGAGAGAGATGAGGTTAATGTGTTAGCATCTACTTCCAATATAAATGGTGGTGAGGTTTATATGATTACAAGTCCCATTGCATATACTGCTGAATTAAATCTAACTGCTAATTCCTGCATGCATGAGTGGATACTTGACTCTGGTGCATCTTTTCATGTGACGTCTGAGAAGAATTGGTTTTATAAATTACATGAATCTAATGTTGGGCATGTTGTGCTGTGTGATAACTTTGCCTATACTATTGCTGAAATTGGTGACATAAACGTAAAATTTGACACATGTTTTATGTACACGTTAAAGGATGTTAGATATATTCCTGAATTGTCTAGAATCTAATTTCAGTAGGGAGACTTGAAAAGGATGACTTTACTGGTAAAATTGAAAATGGTATGCTAAAAATGATCGAGGGTACTTTAGTTTCCATTAAGGGAATTAAGAAAAACGATATATATATTACCACTGGAGAAGTGATTAGAGGTTTGAACTTCAATATCTCCTCTGCCAAGATTGATCACACACACACATGGCATAATAGACTTGCTCATGTAGGCATTAAGGGACTTAAACTACTTAATGAAAAAGGTGCTTTTGGTAATGACTGTGTGTCAGATGTGTCATTTTGTGATCATTGTGTGCTTGGTAAGCATCATAAAACTTCTTTCTCCATGAGTGTTAATAGAGCTAAAAGCATGCTCGAATATGTGCACTCTGATATGTGGGGTCCTGCTATCGGGTGGGAATAGGTATTTCCTATCTATTATCGATGACTACACTAGGAAAGTGTGAGTCTATCTATTAAAAGATATTTAGACTTTTAATAGTTTTAACAATTGGAAGAGACAAGTGAAAAATCAAACTGGCAAGAAAATAAAATTTTTAAGAACAAATAACGGCCTAGAATTTTGCAATAAGGAATTTGATAGTATGTGTAAAGAAAACGGCATAACTAGACATAAGACCATTCCTTCTACTACTCAGCAAAATAGGGTAGTAGAAAGGATGAATAGGACCATACTTGATAAAGTACGTTGCATGATGATAAGTTCTGGTGTTCTCAAGTCATTTTGGGGTGAGGCTGTTATAACTATTTGTTGTTTGATTAACCTGACTCCTTCTGCTGCATTGAATGGTGACACTCCGCATGAGAGATGGTCGGGTAAATTGAGTGATTACTCGATGCTTTAGAACTTTTGGCTATGCAGCTTTTTCTCATCAAAGTGAGGGTAAGCTGGAACCTAGAGCTAGGAAGTGTGTCTTTCTAGGATACTTCGAGGGTGTTAAGGGTTATAGGTTATGGGATAGAAGCCAAAAAGGGGTTAAGATCATCATAAGTAGGGATGTCACGTTTAACGAGAATGAGATACCGTGTATTAAAGGGGAAACTGAACCTGAGAGTGAAACTGAACCAGGTGAAGAGAGGCCCGTTTAAGGTGGAGTTAGGAAAGCTCAGTACACCTGCTCCTACTGCTCCTAATGAGGTGGAGATTCAAGTTCAGGAGCCTGAGGTGGAGAATAGTAACGAAGTAGTGATAGAAGAGCACTATGAGGAAGAAAATCCTTTAGCTAACTACAACTTAGTTTGAGATAGAGAGAGGAGACAAACGAGAGAACTTAGAAGGTTCGATTTTGAATCTGAATTAACTTTCGCCCAAGCTAGTTATGAAGAACTAACTGATAAAGAGCCAAAAACTTTTGAAGAGGCAATAGGCAGTGATCAATCTAATGAATAGCTTAAGGCAATGAAAGAAGAGATGAGTTCTCTAAAAAAGAATCATACTTGGGAGCTAGTACCTAGGCCTAAGAACAAATCGATTGTTGATTGTAAATGGGTCTTTAAGGTTAAGGAATGTACTAGTAGCTTGGAACCCCTAAGGTTTAAAGCTAGGTTAGTAGCTAAAGGTTACACACAGAAGGAGGGCGTTGATTATAATGAGATTTTCTCACCAGTAGTTAAGTACACTACTATTAGGGTCATGCTCGTATTGGTTGCACACTTTAATTGGGAACTTGAACAATTTGATGTAAAAACTGCTTTTTTACATGGCGAGCTTGATGAACAAATTTTCGTGAATCGACCAAAAGGTTTTAAGGATAAGTCAAAACCTGATTATGTGTATTTTTTGAGAAGATCCTTGTATGGGTTAAAACAATCTCCTAGACAGTGATAGAAGAGGTTTGATTCCTTTGTACTCACTATAGGGTTCCAAAGAAGTAAATTTGATCACTGCTTGTATTTTCAACACAATGAGTTTGATGATAATTATCTATTTTTGTTGCTCTATGTGGACGACATGCTTTTGATTAGATCATCCTCTAAGTGGATAAATAACATAAAAGCAAAACTAAGTGGTGAATTTGACATGAAAGACCTAGGTAAGGCTAAGAGAATCCTACGCATGGAAATAGAAAGAGATAGGTCAAATTCCATTTTGTTCTTGCATCAGTTTCCATACATATCCAAATTATTGAAGAAATTTAATATGAGTGATTGCAAACCTATCACGTTGCCTCTTGTTAATCATTTTATTTTATCAAAAGAACAATCTCCTTGCAATGAGTGTGAAGTAGAATATATGAGTAGAGTGCCTTACTCTAATGTGACTAGTTCCATAATGTATTTGATGGTTTGCACTAGACCGGATTTAGGTTTTCCTGTTAGTACTCTCAGTAGATACATGGCTAATCCAGGCCCTGAACATTGGGAAGCGCTAAAGTGGCTATTAAAGTACTTGAAGGGTACAAGTGACGTAGGTTTAAAGTTTAGTGCTAATAAAAAAGATATAAAATTAAAGGGTTTTGTAGATACTGATTACACGGGAGATAGGGATGGTAGGAAATCCACTTTGTCTTACGTGTTTACCTTATCTAATTCATATGTTAGTTGAAAATCACAGTTACAACATATTGTTGCACTATTCACTACAGAATCAGAATATATTGCTACCATTGAAGCTGTAGAACCCCAATCAATTCTAGACACCTTAGTGGCACTAAAATATGAATATTGGATGACTAAAGTATACTTCTGATTTTTAGTCTCATTTGAGACCCATTTTCGATATAGGAAACATTCGATTTGGAAAATGATATCTAAATAAAAGTTGTAGTTCTTTGAGTTAGCTTTCCAACGCACTTTGAATTACCACAATCGGATATGGGGAGAAGAAGTTATGATAGAAACACTGAAAGTTGTGCAGTGTCAACCGGACTACAACCGGTCGACCGAATCTGCCTGAAATGAAAATTCTCATTTTTCTCTAGAATTTAAATATTTATTTTCATCAATTATTTTCTCAAAGGGCCACCCACGTTTTTGGCAATAAAAACCCCACTAAATTGAAGCATTTAACCTCAAACTTAAATGGAACCATGTTTTCTCTCTTAAATGAAATTTGACCCTTCATTTGCTTTAAGTTATGGGATATTTACCTATAAATAGAGATCTCATTTCACTCATTTTCTCACACAAAAAGCAAGAGCTTTTACATACTAAGGAAAGAGTTTCCAAGAGAGAAAAAGAGGGAGAAAAACTATTTTTCCTAAAAGTTTAAGAAGTGTTTTCAAGCATCAATTCTCAACGGTTTTCAAATATCCAAGGAGTGCATTTCTTTCAACGTCCAAGTTTCATCGAAGTTTTCAAAGTTTCAAAAGCATCAATCAAGATAGGTAGACGTACAATGTGTTTAATCGTGTTAAGTTATAAGTTTCGATTCATGTTAATGTGTATATGTCAAATGGTACTCTGGTACAGCATATCCCTCTATGTTAATGGTTGTATGTTAAATGGTACTCCGGTACGGCATACCCCTCTATGTTGAAGAAATGTTCGTATGTCAAATGGTGCCTCCGGGTACGGCATGTATTAAAAGTTATAAAGTTAATATTTTGAAAAGTATAGCTTGATCACGAATGTACCTATGACACCTATTGAGTTTTTCAACTCACGGGTTTAATCCCATCTCTACAGATTGAAGGAATTTTACCTCAGGTATGGAAGGAGGAGGAGATGGAGAGTGATGTAACGAGCCCATGGAAATCCAGTGAATAAGTGATTTGAATTTATTTTTATGAAATATTTTTCAATGTTATTTCTTTAAAGTTTTGAATAATGCAGAATGCGAGAACAAGTTATGTTTTCTTCAAATAAATTACATTTTATTGTTTTGAAAAATGATTCAGTGTTTTTGTTTAAAGTATTTGAAGTATTGTTATTTAAATTATTATCCGAAAATGTAAGCTTCCGCTAAAACGTATACACTTGTTACTAAACCACCGGTTAAGCTAAGTAAAGTAAGTAGCGTTCCGATCCACTAGAGGTCGGGGCGTTACAGAAGCTATTAAAGAAACTCTATGGCTTAGAGACCTACTTCATGAACTATATGTCTTGAATGATTATGTGATAGTGTATTCTGATAGTCAGTCATCTAAACATTTGTACAAGAACCCCATTTTGTACGAGCGCACTAAACACATTGATATTAGACTCCACTTCATTAGAGATAAAGTATCTCAAGAGTCTTGGTAACAACACTTCATTAGAGATAAAGTATCTCAAGAGTCTTGGTAACAACAGCAGCTTTCTTTTTTTTTTTTTCCAGTTTTCTGTTGTTAGTTTAAAAAAAAAAAAAAAAGAGAGAGATTGAGAGTTGCTGTTCGGGGTTACTGTTCACGCCCGATTTCAGTTTCTTTTTTTTCATTTTTCTTTTTTGCATTAGTTTAAAAAAAAAAAAAAAAGAGTTCGTACCAAACTACTGTTTTATTTCTGCTATATGCTGCTCTTCAACATTATCCCTTTACCAAGATAAAATTTCAATCCCACACAACCATTCAAGCCCAGTCAACACCATCCAATTGACCTATTGATCTAAATCTAGCAATACAAACTCCTAGTCTATCATCAAAACTTACCCACATCCAAGTTTATAATCATGTCCAGGATCTAATCCAATTCCACCCACACCCGAAATTTCAGTTTTTTTTTAGATTTTTCAGTAGTTTCACAAAAAAAAAAATTCGTTACTGTTCACACCCGAAATTTCATTTTTTTTTATTATTTTTCTGCACTTTCCCAAAAAAATAAATAAATAAATAAATAATTCAGTTTTAGAGTTTTAGGCGTTTGCTGCTGCAAAGTGTGCTGTTTCATAAATTTCATCCCTATCACATATAATTATTACCCGCGAGACCATTCCTTTTATCAAGACATTTGGGCCATAAACTAGTGGCCTAAATTCCTCCCAATCCCAGTTAAAACTCACTCTCACTTAATCCAATTCAAACCCACAACTAAATTCTTCTCAGTCACCACGGCCACCATAAGCCACAGTCACCAGACAAATTGTTCGACCTGCACACAACCCAGACGTAGTACACCCCTTCACTTCCACACTCAAGATAGAAGTTACAATCGTCTCCATCGTCGACACCACATAGAGGGACAGTGAAGAGAGATAATATTTTTCTTGTATAATATGAGCTATATATCGTCCCTTTTATAGTACAAAGAAGGGAAAAATAAAAGGAAAGAAAAATTGCCGACCAAATCTAAAGATTACAATAATCAATAAATCTATTAAAAACTACTCTAACTATGGAAATAAATAATTCCTAAACCCGTTTCTAGAATTATTGTGATTTCATCACTCCCCCTCAAGTTGGATCATAAATATTTATCATATTCAACTTGAAAATGAAATCATCAAATTTCTGTCTTGATAGTCCCTTGGTGAAGATATCTGCAGTTTGTTCTTGCGTAGGAACATAGGTCATGCAAATGGTTCCTTCCTCAACTTTTTCCTTCATAAAGTGTCTGTCTACCTCTACATGTTTTGTTCGATCATGTTGAACTGGATTAAGAGAGATGTTGATAGCTGCTTTATTGTCACAATAAAGTTTGATTGGTGGCTTTATTGTGACATATAGTTCTTCTAGGAGCTTCTTTAACCATAGTCCTTTACATATTCCTTGCGCAACTGCTCTGAATTCAGCTTCGATACTACTTCTGGCAACTACGTTTTGTTTCTTGCTCCTCCAGGTTACCAAATTTCCCCATACAAATGTACAGTAACCTGTAGTAGATCTCCTATCATCTGTTGATCCGGCCCAATCTGCGTCTGTGAAGACTTCCGCTCCTTTTTGAAGAATAGCCCCCTTCCTGAGGAGCCCTTGAGATATCTGAGTATCTTATAGACAGCTTCTAAGTGACTTTCCTTTGGAGAGTGCATGTGCTGACTTACCAAACTAACCGCAAATGCTATGTCACGCCTGGTGTGTGATAGGTAAATCAGTTTTCTAACCAATCTTTAATATCTGTCTATTTCTACAGGATTTCCTTCGTTGCCATTTTTTCTTCCGATATCTATGGGTGTATCACTTGGTTTACATCCTAGCATGCCAGTTTCAGTTAGAAGATTGAGAACGTATTTCCGTTGGTGATATACCGATCCCTCATCTTGATCTAGCAACTTCCATTCCCAGAAAATATCGCATTGATCCCTAGTCCTTTACTTCAAATTCAGTGGCAAGACTTGTTTTTAGTCTTTCCATTTATGTTCTGTTGTCTCCTGTCAGAATGATATCATCAACGTATACGATCAGAATAGTTTTAGTACTATCTACAAACTGTCGCAAGAACATAGTGTGATCTGACTGTCCTTGGCGATATCCTTGATTCTTCAACACTTTTGCAAATCTATCGAACCATGCTCTTGGTGACTGTTTGAGTCTATATAATAATTTCTTTAGCTTGCATACTAGACCTTTTTCCTCCTCCTTACAAAAGCCTGGCGGTAATGTCATAAACATTTCTTCCTCCAATTCCCCATTCAAGAATGCATTTTTAATATCAAGTTGCTGAAGTGGCCAGTCTAAATTTACTGCTATTGATAGAAGAACTCGAACTGTATTCAACTTTGCTACTGGTGCAAATGTCTCTGTGTAGTCAATACCATAGGTTTGAGTATATCCTTTTGCAACCAATCGGGCTTTATATCGATCTGTTGTCCCATCTGCTCTGTATTTTAAGTTGAAAACCCATCTACATCCTACGGGTCTCTTTCCTTGTGGCAACTCCATCACTTCCCAAGTTTCATTTTTCCCTAATGCATGCATTTCTTCCAAAACTGCCTCTTTCCATTTTGGAATTTCCAATGCCTCTTGAATATTCCTCGGAATAATTGTATTGTCAAGGCGGGCTGTAAAAGTACGAAATTCTAAAGATAGAGCAGTATATGACATGAATTTTGAGATAAGGTGTTGAGTGCATAACCGTGGTTGTTTTTTGAGGGCAATGGGTAAATCGGTATCAGATATCTCTGATACTTTCTGAGGTGGAGTTACCATCAGTTCTGATTCTTTTGGTGCTTCAGTCGTGAGATTCTCTCTGTACTTTGATTTTGGCTTTCGTGAGTAAACTAATATCTCCTTATCCTTTTGTTTTTCTACGCCTCCCCTTGTATTCAAATTTTTCTTTGTTAATGGCATATTAGCATCGGATGGAGGGATAAATAGAGAAGGTTTAGGAGAGAAGAGACTGAAATCAAAGAACCGATCTTCTGTTAAGATCTCCCTCTGAAGAGAGGTTTTTTCAAAGTACGGTTTATTTTCGAAAAAAGTGACATCAAGACTCACAAATGTTCGTTGTGTGGAGGGATCATAGCATTTGTATCCTTTTTGTGTAGGAGAGTAGTCAATTAGGACACATTTAATTGCCCGAGGATCGAGTTTGTTTCTTTGATGGGGATGGACATGTACAAAAGCAGTACATCCAAATACTCGTAGGGATAGATTAGAGCTAAGAGGAGAAGTTGGAAAAAAATTTCGGAATTTTTGGATGGGAGTTTCGAAATTTAGGGCTCGACTAGGCATTCGGTTGATGAGGTAAATGGATGGAGGACAGCATCCCCCCAGAATATTTTAGGCATGTTTGTAGTGAACATTAGGGCACGGGCGACTTCTAATATATGTCTATTTTTTCGTTTAGCAATCCCATTTTGTTGGGGAGTATCAACGTATGAACTTTGATGAACTATGCCATGTGTTCTGAGATAGTCCCCTAAGATGTTATTGAAGTACTCTGTGTCATTATCAATGTGTAAGATCTGGATTTGGGTTTGGAACTGCGTTTGAATCATAGTGTGTAAGTTGACAAACACGCCCCGAACTTCAGATTTATCTTTTAGTGGGTAAATCCAACAAATTGGAGTATGATCATCAATGAATGTAACAAACCATTTTGAGTTAGTACAATTTGGAATCCGTGAGGGACCCCATACATCGCTATGAATCATGGAGAATGGTTTTGATGGTTTGTATACGGATTTTGGAAATGGTATACGCTGATGTTTTGCAAGTTCACAAATTTCACATTGAAGATCAACTGTCTTTTTATTCAAAAAAATAGAAGGTAGTACACGTTTTAGGTATTAAAAGTTGGAGTGTCCCATTCTAAAATGCCATAACATAATTCCGCTATTTCTAAGGACAGACGCAGAATCACAAATTTTAATTTGACATTGTTTACCCACATTTGCCTTGTCAAAGTAATAGAGTCCTTCACTTTCCTTAGCACTGCCAATCGTCTTCCCCGATGATAGGTCTTGAAAAACACAGTAAGATGGAAAAAATTTAGCAGAACAATTTGAGAATTTTGTTAACTAACTTATAGACAGTAAATTGCAAGATAAATTAGGAACATGGAGAACAGATTCCAAGGTTATAGAATCAGAGATTTGAATAGTCCCTTTTCCTGCTATGGTGGACAGAGATCCATCTGCAATTTTAACCTTGATTATCGGCACATGGCGAGTAAGATGAGAATAAATGGTAGGAGTCTGTCGTGGTCCGAGGCTCCTGAGTCAATGATCCAGGTGTTTTTGATTGAGTCAGATTTTAAGGCTCTCAAAAAGTTACCTTTAACTTGACGGGTTATTGATTTGGCTTGATGATTGTAGGTTAGAAAACATTTTGTAGAGCTGTTCCATCTTCACGGCATTAAATGCACCACTTGATTCCTTGGATTTTCCTCCTTGATGGTCAATTGATGCTTGATTTCCACGATATTTATTACTTTGTCTTGGCTTCCAGTTGGCTGGTTTTCCATGCAAATTCCAACCCTTGTCTTCGTTATGTCCTGGTTTACAGCAATGTTCACACCAAGGTCGTCCTTTTTGCTGTCTCGGGTCTAACCGTTTGTTGTTCCTTTTGAATAAAAGCCCGTATTCTCAGGCCCATTTGTTGACCCAAAATTAGAATTTCCTGGACCATATTTTAAAAGACCCAGTCCATTGACTTTTGGCCCACTATTGGACGGCCCAATAGACGACCCAATTCCTTTTGACAGTAGGGCCGAAGACTCAATCGTAGAAGTCGAGCCAGCCACGCCTGAAGCCCCTTCGATCGTCTCCAACACGATTTTTCTCTAGCTTTCTTCATGCCAGACCTCCGCGAACACCTCCCTTGTCGACAGTAAGGGGTTCAAGCCAAGAATTCGTCCCCTCACTTCATCTAGGTTGCGGTTCAATCCGGCCAAGAATTCGAAGACCCTTTCATTTTCCAACCTTTTTTTGAATCAAGCATTGTCGCCTGCGCAATTCCATGCCTCTTCGGTATTCAAGTCGAGTTCTTGCCACAAAGTCGACATCTCTAGGTAGTATTCTGTCACATCTAGGTCGTCTTGCTTGGTTTGCCAGAGTTTGGTTTTGAGTTCGAAAATCTGGGATGAATTTTCGGAATCAGAATGTCTCTCTAATCCCATACGTCTTTTGCAGTGGGCAAGAACTAGTACGTCTTTCCGATGGTGGGTTTCATGGAGTTTATCTGCCAAGCAGTCACCAATGAGTTTTCTGAGTTCCATTTTGGGAGAAGAACCGTGTTGGTTGAGGCCGGCTTCGTTATCTCCCCAGTGAGGTAACCTAATTTTCCTTTTCCATCGATAATTAACTTGATGGATTGAGCCCATTCTCGAAAATTCTTCCCGTTCAATTTTTGAACCGTTAATTGGAATGATGAATTTTCTCCCAAGCCTATGGCAAAGGCAGTTTCTGACTCGCCATTGAAGGAGTCAGAGGTTGTGGAGCCTTTGCTATTGGAGGTGGCCTCTGTCATTGTCTTGACTGGTTAGGGGACGAGCCTGTGCTCTGATACCATGAAGAGAAAGATGATATTTTTCTTGTATAATATGAGCTATACATCGTCCCTTTTATAGTACAAAGAAGGGAAAAATAAAAGGAAAGAAAAATTGCCTACCAAATCTAAAGATTACAATAATCAATCAATCCATTAATAACTACTCTAACTATGGAAATAAATAATTCCCAAACCCGTTTCTAGAATTATCGTGATTTCGTCACACAATTTCTACGTACACTACCAGGAAAACTAGAACAGCAGTCACTCATATTCACAGGAAACCACCTGAAACAAAGGAAAGGACGCAACTATATTTAGAGCCCATGTGTCAGCAATTCGAGCAACTAAACGACAGGGAGTCCCTGACCTCTATTTATTGTTGGTTTACACTACTTTATTTTAAGATCGCATCATTTGCATTACTTGTGTTGCTGTTATTTGATAATTGTAGCCTTAAAAATCCACTTGATCAGAATTTGTGAGGAACATCCATTGTTCCCCGATTATCCCCACGTGATTAGACCTTTTGAATAGTCATTTGTATCCTTGCTTTCCATTTTATTTGCATCAGTATTATTAGCTTGCCACGTTCGGCCCTACGTAATCCCATCTTTTTTTAAGTAACTTAAAAATAAAAAAATAAAATAAATTGCTATTTTACTGTTGGTACACGTTGTATATTGATCTCAGTAGTGCATTTCACTTAGCTAGTGTTACTTTGTATGCATTTGCGTAATGGTCGCGTCACTACATCTAGTTTTAGTACCCTTGCCATGGATTCGTCCTAAATTGAGGCCCTCATCCGACAGTTAGCACAATTACAAAATCAATTAACGGCTGCCCAAACTGAAGTAGTCGCTACTCGTGAGAAGAATAGAGCCCTAGCCGCTAGGCTGAACACTTATGATCCAACCCCATATTTGACTGAAGCTGAAAACCTTGAAGTTTTCATTAATAGACCTCATCGTCGTCCACAAGGTGGTCAACACCATGCCAAACTCATTCATAGGGAAGAAAATCAGGCTTGTGGACGAGAGTGGGAATATTACCGTCATGGCACACAATCTCCCCCTCGCCACGAGGAGCGCCTCTTTCGAAACATTAAGTTAGATGCTCCTACGTTTGATGGTTGTCTAGATCCAACTGTATTCAATCAATGGGTTAGAGATATGGATCGCTTCTTTGTCTGGTATTGGATCCCGGAAGATCGGAGGGTACAATTTACCAGTTTGAAATTAACTGGTACTACTCAACTCTTTTGTGAAAGTGTTGAGGACCTCCTGGAGAGGCGTCATACTCCCCCTGTTGGGAGCTGGGATAAAATGAAGTGTCGGCTTCAAGAAAAATATTTACCTCAATCTTACAGGGGTAACTTACTGGATCAATGAAATGCACTTAAGCAAGGCAATCGACCTATGACCGAATACATTGCGTAGTTTGATGAGTTTCGAATGAGATGTCAGGTCGTTGAGGATGAGGTCATGACCTTGAGTAGGTTTAGGCAAGGCCTAAGAAATGATCTTAGGCTTGAGCTTGTCCTTAGAGGCGTCGCCACTTTTGACCACGCCTACTCTTTTGTTCGGATTACGAGTTCGTGACTAGGATACCGTATAGAACTCATAGTGACACTCGCACTGCAACCTCTTCTGCATCCACTCCATCCCCTAAGTCTATTCTAGGGCTTCCTCCTTCTTAATACTACCCCTGCATCGGATGGTAAAGGTAAAGGTTCTAAGGTTTCAAAGGCATCCTTCCGTTTGCAATGCTTCAACTGTAAGGGTTTTGGTCACATTTCTTCTAAGTGTCCTAGCCGAGCCCTAGTTATGGAAGAGCGTGAAGGTATAGTTGACGAGCCATTAGAGGACTAGGTTTATGAACCTAAGTTAGAAGAGTTTGATGACTTGAAGGATAGTGAAGATACCTTCTTAGGTTGTATTCAGGCTAGTCCCCTTATCCCACATACGCCTAGAATCGGTATCGTCCGTTGCACTCTTACCCAGCCTAGGGATGCCGATGATTGGCGTCGTCATGTCATCTTCCACACTTACATCAAGATCAATAACAAGGGCTGTAAAGTTATTGTGGATAGTGGCAGCTGCATTAATGCGATTTCGATTGCTACTGTATCCCGTCTAGGGTTGAAGCCAGCTCCTCATCCTCAACCATATAGCGTCTCTTGGGTTGATACCTCTTCTATAGCTGTCAAGGAGCGTTGTTTAGTGCCTATCTAATTCCTCGAGTATAAGGACCATATATGGTGTGACGTCATTTCAATGGATGTCGAGCACATCATCTTGGGACGATCTTGGTTATTTGACCTAAATGTTAATTATCTATGGTTGATCCAATTCCTGCACCTTCATTTTTAATGGAGAGAAGATTCACCTCGGAACATTCAACATACCATTGATTTCGTCCTAGGAGCATCCCTTTCAAATTTGCCTCATTATAGGATGAATCCTACTGAGCACGCTGAACTCCAAAGGCAAGTGGATGACCTCCTTCATAAAGGATTCATTCGTGAGAGTTTAAGCTCATGTGCTGTTCCCGCCCTATTGACGCCTAAAAAGGATGGTTCTTGGAGAATGTGTATTGATAGTCACGCTATCAATAGGATCACGGTGAAGTATCGTTTTCCCATTCCTAGACTTGACGATATGCTAGATATGATGATTGGTGCTACAATCTTTTTGAAGATTGATCTGAAGAGTGGATACCATCATATTAGAATTCGCCCAGGTGATGAGTGGAAGACCGCTTTGAAAATGAAAGATGGTCTTTATGAATGGCTGATCATGCCTTTTGGCTAAGCAACGCGTCGAGTACCTTTATCCAGGTAATGACACAAACTCTTCGACCTTTCATGGGTAAATTTCTTGTTGTCTACTTTGATAATATTCTCATCTAAATAAGACTAAGGAGCAACACCGTGACCACCTTACACAAGTTTGCTCTACCCTATGTGCAACTAATCTATATGCTAAAATTAAGAAGTGTTCTTTCTGCATCGATACAGTCATTTTCCTAGGGTTCATTGTCTCTTCGACAATGGTATCTGCTGACCCTGCCAAGGTTCAGGCGATTCTTGGCTGGCCTGAACCTAAGACTATTCATTACGTCAGGAGCTTTCACAGCTTAGCTACATTTTACCGTCTCTTTATCAAGGGGTTTAGCACTATTATGACGTCTATTACGGAGTGCATGAAGAAATGGGAGTTTCATTGGACACAAGTAGTGGCTAAGGCCTTTAAGTTGATCAAGAAGTGAATGACACAGGCTCCTGTCATGCGTCTTCTCGAATTTTTCAAAGTCTTTGAAGTTGAATGTAATGCCTTCGAGGTAGATATAGGCGGAGTCTTGAGTTAGGATCGTCACCTTATTGCCTACTTCAGTGAGAAGTTAAATGAGGCCAAACAACGGTACTCAACTTATGACAAGGAACTGTATGCGGTGGTCCAAACTTTGCGCTATTGGCACCACTATTTGTTGCCCCAGGAGTTTGTCTTTTATTTGGACCACGAGGCCGTCCGTTACCTCAATTCCTAGAAAAGATTAAGCTCTACGCATGGTCATTGAATTGAATATTTGCAGGCTTATTCATTTGTTTTAAAACACGAGAAGGGCGTGGAGAACCAAGCAGTTAATACATTAAGTCGTCGTGTCACCCTTTTTGTTGATCATGAGTGTCAAGGTCATCAGTTTTGAGAGGCTTAAGGAGGATTACGAGACATGTCCTGATTTTAAAGATATCTTTCTTGATTTGCAAGGGGAACAATCGGACACCACAGATGGCTTCCGACTTGAGGAGGGTTATCTCTTTAGAGCCAATAAATTGTGCATCCCTCGAAATTCAGTGCGAGGTTTCATAGTGTGGAAAATTCATGCAGGAGGTTTAGCCGATCACTTTGGGTGGATAAGATCATAGAGGAAACTGAACGCCAATTCTATTGGCCTAGTTTGAAGAAAAATGTGGCTAAGATTGTTAGTACATGTAATACTTGTCAATTGGCCAAATAGAAGAAGCAAAACACAGGCCTATACACTCCTCTTCCCGTCCCCAATTGTCCTTGACAAGATGTTAGTCATATTTTGTATTAAGACTTCCACGCACCCCAAAGGAACATGATTCTATTTTTGTGGTTGTCAATAGTTTTTCGAAAATGACTCATTTTATCCCCTGTAGCAAGACCTCAAATGCATCCGAGGTTGCTATGTTATTCTTTAATAAGATTGTCAAATTGTATGGGCTTCCTAAGACCATTGTGTCCGATAGGGATGTTCGTTTCACTAGCCATTTCTGGAGGATTTTGTGGTAAAAAATGGGTTCTAAATTGAAATTTTCTATGGCCTACTACCCTCAGCCTGACGGTCAAACTGAAATAGTCAATCAAAATCTTGGTAACCTATTACGTTGTCTGGTTCAGGAAAATCTTCGAAACTAGGATTTGATCCTTCCTGTAGCTCAAATTGCTTGTAATAGTTTCATGAATCGTTCATTAGGTATGAGTCCATTTGAAGTTGTTCACGGGTATAAGCCTAGGAAGCCGTGAGATCTCATTCATATGTCCTCATAGGCTAGTGTGTCAGCGTCAGTGTCAGTCGAAGCATTTGCACAACATCTTCGTGATTTGTATATTGAGATCAATAAACAACTTGAAGCCATTAATGCAAAATATAAACTCCAAACTGATTTACATAAACGACATGTTGAGTTCAACATTAGGGATTACATGATGGTCCGCATTAGGCCAGAGCGGCGTCTACATGGACCCGTCTCCAAATTGCAAGCCCGTAGTGCTGGTCCTTTTAAAATTTTAAAGCAAGTTGGTCCAAATGTATATGTTGTTGACATTCCACCCCACCTTGGCTGTTACCTCTTTTTGTGGACCTTGAACCTGATTCTTTGGCCCCTTCTAACCCACTACCACCTCTCACAATACATAAAGATAATATTGATGCTATTTTAGATGAAGAATGTAGAACCTAAGTATGTTGATTATCGGATGCATCGTGTATGGCAATGCGGGGTGGTCATAGTCTCTGATACTCAGACTTTTTGAAATAGTCAGAATACCCGTGTCGAACACGACATGGCATGGATATGGGTATGAGATATGTGTCGGATCCTCCAAGTTTAAATTGGACGCTTCATCTTTTTTGCTTCTTCTCCTTTCCTCTTTCTTTTCCTTTTCTTCTTTCCCGTATTTAGTCTCTATGAATTTAGCGTCTCGCCGAGAGGGTGTAGAGAGGCGACGACGCTAGGTTTTTCATTCTTTTTCTTCTTTCTTTTTTCTTTCCGTTTTCTTCTTTTTTTTTTCCTTCTTTCCCTTTCTGTATTGGTGGTTTAGAGTTTTGTTTGTATTATATAAAGATGGGTTCCATATAGTGTAACTTAGTTCTCCACTAAGTTCAAATTGCAGTCAAGTCCCTTTTTTTGTTTTATATAACATTTAGTAATTTCCATTATTGAAAACTAAACCCCAAAATTCTATTTTATTCATCTTAAACCCTTATTCAATACCCATTTCTTTATGAATACTTGATTTTGGTCTATTCAAAATGACATCTTGAATTATTAAAAAAATTGAAGTTTGAAAAATATACCCACGTACCCATGTCTAAAATTTGGACTCTTTTTAACCATGTCCTCGTATCCTATATTTTAGAAAATAAAATATCCGATACTTAGATACGTAACCATATCCGATACCCATACCCGAGCCCAAGTAACATGGGCTATAGTTGCCAATGGTTGTAGTGGCAGTCATAGGTTCAACAAATATTTGGTGTCGACGGTAAGGTCTGTTTTTTCTTGATCAGTGGTCGAGTGGCGGCGCCGTGGCCATAGTAAGTCATGATCGTTGGTGCGCTGCCAGATTACACTTCACTGCGAATTTCTCTGCTTCTTTTGGACTTGATTTGGGTATTCTGAAATAGATTCTGGATTTGATTAGAATTGTAGGCTAATTAATTGGGCTCTAGCTATGAATGCTATTATTAGGCTCTAGTAATTTTGTTGGCCTTAGTTTGTGGTTGGATTTTGTTTGGGCTCATTTTGTGATTTGATTTCTTCTGGCTCTAATTTTTAGTTTGTAGGCTGATTATTTTTTGGACTCTCGTTATTACTGAGTTAGTCACTTGGTTTGTGGTTGCCTGTTATTCTCTACGGACCAAGTACTAGTGTGTGGTTAAAATTATTTCATACAAGATGAAGATGTTCAATTTGACTGGATCCATGGCACCAAAATAAAAAAAATAAAAAAATTGAATGAAAAAAATTACACTTATTAAGCTAGGTGTGTCGAGGTCTTCTTACAAGGTAAGGGTTTATATAACCACTTGATTCTAAACAAGCCGTCTGCCAAATCCTCAGAAAGTAACTCTATAAAGACTGATTCTAATCTATGAGACTTTCAAACAATATTTTGGGTTTAAGAAAGGCTCCTCCAGCCTTGTTGAGTATTATAATAAACTTTTGGTTGTGTGTCAAGAGCGGAATATACATCAATATCTCTCTTGACTTGAAGGTTATGGAAAAATAGCGAGAAGATACTGATGTTATTAAATTTCTTATTAGTCTTCCACCAGATTTTGAAGCCGTCAGGGCACAGATATTGGGTGGAAAAGAACTTCCCAGTTTTCGAAAGATATTCTTTGGTATTCAGTGCTCTACTCTCTCTGATAGTGTACCTAGCAGAGATCATTCTGCTTTTATTCCTCGGGGTGACTCATTTAAGGGTGGACGTAGCAGTCGAAGTGAACGTGGTGTTTGTTCCCGAGGAAGACAGGACACTAGGAGCAATGGTCGTTTGGGAAATCGAGAACCTTGAAAATGTACTCACTGTGATGTACAAGTCACTCCGTTGATTATTGTTGGGAATTACATGGCAAACCATTTAGTTCTGCCAATCAGGTCTTGTTTAATGAGAACCATCACCAAGTATCTGGACCTAACTAACTCTAGCTAACACAAGGATCTGATTGCTTAATTGTACTTGTTTATGAGAACCATCACCAAGTATCTGGACCTAACTAACTCTAGCTAACACAAGGATCTGATAGCTTAATTGTACAAAAGGATGAGTATACTAAGTTTTTACCTCATAAACAAGCAGCTCCCACTTCTAGCCACACTTGCTCAGTCAGATAGTGCATCTTCTCACTGTCTATTGCCATCTTCTCACAGTTCATGAATTATCAATTCAGGTGCAATTGAACACATGACTGATTCGTCTACTTCTCTTCTTGATTATCATCACATTACTTCTTCCAAATGTGTCACTCTGGTTGACGGTTCCCAAACTAGGGTTGCAAACTCGGGCAATACCCGTCCTAGTTTTAATATTAATCTATCAATTGTCCTTCTGTTCCTAGCTTTCCCTTTAGCTTATTGTCTATCAGTAAAATTACCAAAACTCCTCAGTGCTCTTTAACATTTTATCCCTCCTTGTGTGTTTTTCAGAATTTCAAGACGAAGAAGATGATTGGTATGGGGCACAAAGTTGGTGGCTTGTATTACTTGGATATTTCACTAGTCTCTCCTCCTCGAGCTCTCCAATCTTTTGTTTCACCCATGCAATGGCATTGCCGTTTTGGTAACCCTTCTCTATCCACTTTAAACGTTAAGTTGTGAGTCTTCGTAATGTGTCCTCCCTTAAATGTGATCTTTGTTAGCTTAGTAAACATCACCGCATATCTTTTCCTTTATGAACTAGTAGTCGTGTTTCTAGTTTATTTGAGTTAGTTCATTTTGATGTATGGGGATCAATCAATATTTCTTCTAATACATTTCCATATTTTGTCACTTTTGTGGATGATTATTCTCGTATGACTTGATTGTTTCGAATGAAAATTCATTTTGAGTTACTTTCTATGCTCCCATTTGGCCCCCTTTTTCTTTCATTTTTTTCTTCTCGCACTTATTTTTTACCACACAATCTTCCATAAAATAATATTACACGTAAATCGAAAAATTTTCCTCATTTTTTAACCACACATTCTTCAAAAAACATTATTCCAAATATTAAAATTTGAAAAGAAAGGGGGTCCAAATGAGGGCTATATTTCAAGTCTTTCATTCTTTGATCAAAACTCAATTTAACAAGAAAGTCCATATTTTGTGTTCTGATAATGCCAAAGAATATATGTCTGCATCTTTTACTTCCTATTTATCTTTTAAAGGCATTACTCATCAAACATCTTGTGCATATACTTACAATAAAATGGAATTGTAGAACGTAAAAATCGTCATTTATTAGATGTTACTCGTGCTCTTCTTTGTCATATGCATGTCCCTAAACATTTTGGGAGTGATGCTGTCATTACTATATGCTATCTCATTAATCGCATGCCATCCTCCGTTTTGAATGGTGCATCTCCCTCCTCTCTTTTGTTTTCCTCATCTCCACCATACTCCTTATCTCTTAAGGTTTTTGGGTGTATTTGTTATGTTCATTTCTTTGGTCCCGATCGTGACAAAGTTGACTCTTGCTCTATGAGATGTATTTTCCTTGGTTATTCCCAAACATAGAAGGGATATCGTTGCTACAATCCTTTTTTGCAAGGCTAGTTTGTAAGTGCAGATGTTACCTTCGATGAGTTTACAACTTATTTCTTTGATCATGGTACGTCTCCCAAATCCACTTGAGATCCCATTAGCTTACTTGTTTGATATCTACCAGTTGGTATTTCTTCGAAACAAGTCTCGTCTTCATCTATTATACCAGAGTCATCATTTTCTCATAAGGAACCACTTTTTCTTTTACGGGTTTATACCCGACGAACTAAGTTACCATCGCCCATGGCCCCATCCATTGTCTTGCCATCTTCAGATCCTACTTCTGTCGTCTGTTCTGATATTGAGTCCTTGTCCACTGTTCTCCGTAAAGGTAAACGTATTTGTGTAACTAAATATCCTATCAACCAGTATGTGACTTTTGATTCGTTGTCATCTTCGTTTTCTTGTTTCACATCCCAGCTTTCAAGTGTTTTGTACCTAAGATGGTGATAAAGGCTTTTCCTGATCCTGAATGGTAAAAGACTATGGAATTGGAGATGACAGCCTTATACGAGAATAAGAATTGGGACCCTATTCCTTCACCACCTCGTATACGTTCTGTTTGTATTAGTTGAGTTTATGTTTTGAAATTCAATCCTGATGGGAATGTTGATTAGTTGAAAGCCGGATTAGTTGCTAAAGGCTACACACAAACCTATGGTATTGATTATGTGAAACGTTCTTTCCGGTTGCTAAGATCTCTTATATTCGTGTTTTAATTTCTATTGTTGCTAAACTTGATTGACTAGTGCTCTAGTTGGATATTAAAAATGCCTTCCTTCATGGTAATTTGCATGAAGAGGTTTATATGGAGCAACCACCTGAGTTTGTTGCTCAGGGAGACTACCAGAATTATGTTTGTAAATTGAAAAAGGCTTTATATGGGTTAAAGCAATTATCAAGGACATGGTTTGGAAAGTTTTCTGAAGTTGTCCTAAAATTTGGTCTTCAAATGTGTCAAAAAGATCATTTAATATTTCATATACAAACTGGTGAGGGTCGTATAATCCTTATAGTTTATGTAAATGATATTGTAATCACGGTGATGGTGTAGATGAGATTGATCGGTTGAAACAGTTTCTACAAAAACATTTTCAGACCAAAGATCTAGGGAAGCTCCGATATTTTTTAGGCATTGAAGTTGTCAGATCTCAAGACACGTATTAACTTATCACAGAGAAAATATGTACTTGACCTGTTAGATGAGATATGTTTTCTTGAAATTCATCCAGTTGATACTCCCATGGATCCTAATGTAAAGCTTTTGAAGGTGAAGGAGAATCATTTGGAGAACCAAGAAAAAATCGTCGTTTGATTAGAAAATTGAATTATCTTACTATCACAAGACTAGATATTTCTAATGCAGTCAACATTGTTAGTTAGTTTTTGGATGCTCCTCAAGTTTCTCGTTGGGAAGCTGTGATATGTATTATTCAGTATTTGAAAAGGCCCCAGGTCTTAGATTATCGTATAAGCCAAATAGACATATCGAAGTAGAAGGGTTTACAAATACAAATTGGGCAGACTCCGTCAGATAGACGATCCACTACCAATTTTTGTACTTTTCTCAGTGGTAACCTTGTCTCTTAAAAAAGTAAAAAACAAACTGTAGTAGCAAGGTCAAAAACAGAAGCAGAATATAGGGCAATGGCTCATACTGCTAGTGAATTGACATGGTTGCAACACTTTCTTCAAAAAATCAACCTCTCACCCTCTACTCCTATACTAATGTTTTGTAATAATCAAGCTGCTCTACATATTGCATCCAATTTAGTCTTTCATGAAAGGACCAAGTATATTGAAGTTGACTGTCACTTTGTTCGGGACAAGATAGTACGTGGTGATGTGTGTACACCGTTTATGAAATATGTTTATGAAATCGTTGAACTGTAATCGATTGATATTTCTGTGTTCCAATCTAGGCTTACATGATATATATACTCCACCTTGAGGGGGGAGTGTTGAGAAGAAAATCAATTAGGAATAATGTATGTTAGGCAAGAATATTATTTGGTATATTTAGTTTCCATATATGTAGACGTTATTTTTCTATATAATAAAAGGAAGATGAGAGGAAGAGTTGACCTTCTTCTCTACTTATGCCAAACTCTCATTAAACAATTGGAAAAATGGAAGTGCAATTATGCTTACCATATCCCATCCACTGAAGCAGTTTTCAGATGATGATCCATCATTAGAAGCTGAGATATTGCAATAACCATGATAAGAAGATGCACAACAAAAAATTGAAATCCAAAATTTAACCCAACCCCAACATTAATCCATGCTCAAACACAAAAAGGAGCAAAACAGACATGGTGAAGCCAGAAAAATCTTAAAATTGGCATTGTCAAACCATCGTCTTGTGGAATAGCAGATGAAGGAGATCTCTCACTAGTGCTTTGATTAGGGACTGAAGTCATGCCAGCTGACTCTTCCTGCATGCATTACAGAAGTCATATGAAAGATTTAAGAGAAAATCTGGTATAATATCTAAGTATAGATTTTAAAGTACTTTGAGTACAGATTCTGGAAAGGCACAATTGGAGTAGTCCATCCCACAGTCAAGCTTATTATATCTAACTGCAGCACATTGTTCTCGGCTTCTTGAATTAACATGCTGAACGTCGCTTACTCCAGGCATTTTTTTGTTGGCACAATCCTCTGGGTCTAGTTGCATAAATGATTTAGCAGCATTACAACCGTGATCAATATCAGTAGCATCAATATTTACACAGGGTACATGGTCAATCTCCTTTGACAGAATTCCAGTTTCCGAGGAAACTAGAAATAATAACACAAATCATTATCGAACATGAAAATGTGGGCATTAAGCAAAACTATTGAAAGCATTTTGATAAAAGAAGAAAGTAACTGAGACTTATAATCCCTAACCCGCGGAAAACTCTTTCTCTTGTCAAAAACTCAATCAGCTTCTTCAGAAAATTCTGAATACCAATGTAAGGAAAAGAACATATTTCGATTGCCTATTCATAAAGTGCCAAGAGAATTCAAAACTTTAAAAATTTATTATAAAGATCGCCTTTAGCAACTGCACCTAGCTTCTATAAAACAAAAATAATGAGAAATGAAAATTTGGATGTGTAATATTATTTAAACCTGTCATCTAGGCTGTCTTATAGTAGCTAGGTTATATTCAACAAAAGGATAAGAAATGGAATTTGAATGAAGTGATAATGCTCAACTCTGTCATCCAGGTGTCTCTTATGTGATGAGAAATGCAAATTTTAATGAAGCGATGATATCCAAATCCATTGTCCAGGTGTCTTGTAGTAGCTTCTATATAACAGAAAGTGATCAGAAATAAAAATTCGTATGAAGCATCACCTGGTTGTATTACAGTATCTAGCTTGTACACAACAAGAGATAATAAGAAACGCAAATTCATACGAGGTCATAATATTAAAATCTTTCATTCAACTGAATTATAGTTTCCAGGGTAAAATATTATATCCACATGCTTGAAAAAAAAAAGTATCATCCGCTAATCGATAAAATTATCACAAAGAAATGTCTAAAACCATAAAAAAATTTGCAATTGACATTCTCTGTCTTATGAGCACCCTAATGTCAAATATCCTGCAAAATAAAAATCGAACTCAACCTTTGCCCAGGCAATTGTTCAAACAAATTGCCCAGTAATTTAACAATCTAACAGCATCAGCTCATACCGGAATCACATATAATTTCAACTATCAACAACAAAATTTCAGTTCTCACTATTAACATTTCAAACTCTCCATATCCACAGTCGGAAGCATACATATGCGTTCAAAGCTATAAGGAAAAATATGAACGCTTACCACGATGGAGAAAACTATACTTGCTCGAATTACTATTGGCAGCCATTTTTGTGAGTTCATCTTCTTCTTTGAATTCAAAAACATCAAGGGAATTACGTGAACTCTTCATTTTGTATAACAACATGTATCTATATTTATGTATAGAAATGTGAAGGGGAAAAATTGCAATATACGGAGGACAATGCAGAGAAAGAGAGAGGCGAAGATGGGGCTCGTCACGTTTCACTTTTCAGTTATTCCGTACACTGAAATTTTAGAAAATATTGTCTTTGGTCCGCAACCTATACACCTTAGTCACAACTTATACACCTTAGAAAATGAATTTTTGAATAGTATATTGATGGGAAATGTGTGGTTAAAAAATAAAAAAAAATTTTTGATTTGCGTATAATATTATTTTATTGAAGAATATGTGGTCGAAATGGTGTCAAATCACTGTTGAAAAATATATTTTGATGAAAAAATGAGGCTCAAACAAGGGCTTACTTCAATCTCAAGTACATTTACATGGAAATTTAAGATCATATATATACACACAAAGAAGAACAATGGTTGGTGTTGACCTCAAAAAATGTACATTCTATGTGACCAACGGATCCCAAAACTTCTCACGTCCACATAGGTTGTACTTCAACATACTAGGACAAACCGTTAGACACATGCTTGATGGTTCCCAATGCTTGTGTTGCGTGCGCCTTTACAGCGCAATGATGACAATTGTCACAATTGGAAGAGATCATTGGAGCTCCCGGTTCATGCAATTCATAAATTTATCATTGTGATTGATTAGAATTTCTAATAGGTGCCCATTGAGTTTAACGTGGTTGATGGTCGCGCAAGTGTTTGATCGAGATTAAATCTAGGTTGATCTAATGGTGGTGCTTTACTCAAGCTATCTAGGAAAAATCACCGGTTCTTGATTTTTTTTCTTTTGCGAAGAATTTCCAGGCTCCTTGAGAACTCTACTCTGAAACTTTTTGGTCGTCATTGCGATAGTTCTAGTGAGCATTTCGATCCGTACCCTTGCATAATCATTTTATGGCATCGTCCTTAAAAAAGAAAATAGTAGGGGGTCCATTTAGGAAAGTGGATATGGCATTGATTTGTACTGAGGTTGGTTTGACACAATTAATTCCAATTGAGAGGATTATGGAGGCTATAGGAGGACCCCACAGTGCTTGGATGATGCAGGAGCGCCCCATAGATTATAGCATTAGGTAGAGCTCTTGTGGCCGACCTGTGTGAAAGAGAGTGAGTTGGAGACCTTTGGGAAGAGGTGTAGGATTCCTGACACCATGGAGATGTTCGTTCCAACCCCTAGGGAGGGGAGTGTGGTGGTGAGCAAAGCAATTTTGGGTAGGGGATGAAACTACCTCTACATCCATTCTTCAAATATATCATTAGGCAATATAACCTAGCACCCACGCAACTGGTGCCAAATGCATAGAGCCAATTGGTAGGGACCTTCCTTATCTGGAAGGAGGTCCTCTTGGCAAGAATATACCTCTCCATGTTTTCCAAATGCTATTCCATGGGGTCCGCATTCATCCTTCATCTGGGGGACTACAACCTCAATAAAAAGCTAGAAGTCATCTTGGTTCTGGATTAGGGGTCACTAGCAGACAGTGGAGGAGAATGCAGTCCCGAAGATTACGTGTCGACCCAGTATCGTGAATATACTGAGTTTAGTTTCAATTGGAGATCTTTTGTTTATTATCTTTTTGTATTTGTTTCTAAATTATGCACTATGTAGTTACATTTAACTGGTTTGAACTCAAACCTTCTGAATGGGCTATCATTAGAGCCATTCACAAGTTGCCCACCAAGAAGAGGTATTTCAAGACTGCTTGGGAAACGAGCTCTATTTGTAACACACTTACTGATGGCGACCAAGGGTAAGTCATCATCTTGCAATAACTCTTGACAAGTTGATTTAATTTTAACTAAACCGATGGCTCGTATTTCATTCACAGAGCAACATGACAAAAGAAGTATGCCAAGCTTGACATGTTCTACATGAGGCACCTAACGGAAGAGAAGAAAAAGAAATCATTGTGCACCACCTTTTTTATCTACAAAAATCAAAGGACGAGCTATCCCATTTATTAAAGTTGATCCCATGTAACTGCACCAAATTTTCATAACACCGGAGCTTTACCAAAAATTCATTTTTCTTTACTTTACATGCGAAAAGATCAAAATAAAATTCTTTAATAAATAATATCTGCGGCATTCATAATTTAAAGTAAGCATAGCAATTGTATCTGAAAAACAACAATAAACACGTCTTAAAATAAGTTAAAAAATAATTATGAAGGCAGAAAAATTTATTCTTTGTTCCTACGATCCTTTTGGCACCCCCGCATCACCGCCCTACCACAAATCCAATTGACCTACACTAACCTATAAGATTTAGTGTAAGAGTGAATATTTAAAAATATCTAGTAAGATACGTGTAGTTTCCATAGACAATTATATAGCAATAAAGTAAATACTTCATACCACATTTCTTTTATGGAGTATGTCGGTGACTAAGTAACACATCCATTATCTGTCATTTTGAATTCCCAAACGATTTCACATCTCGTTATAAAGAACCCAAAAGAGTTCACATTCCGTTAGGTCGATCAAAAGGTCCATTTGGCAATTCATGCATAAATTATTGAACACATAAAAGTATACAGAAACAACCACTTGCATAAAAATATCTTACCTGATTGTTTAAAAAATTTTGTGATGGACCGGAAATGCACATGAAACACCCCTTTGCTATACTTCCTTCTCTCTGACTTGACTATTTATTTTCTTTAGGTAAGAAAAAGCTTTTTGGAATTTCTGTAGGTATATTCTTGGAACCCGTGACCTTTTTATAGGTGTGGCTAGAGTACAAGATAAGTTCTATTTGAAATAGATTTGATTTGATTTAATCATAATCCCGATAGATGACAATGAAAATTGATACAAAGTAAATCAATTACAAATGTTTAATATATCCATTCTACATACATGTGCCCTCTCATTTAAATTCTATTGAAAGTGGGACATTGGAACATCACATCATGGTGTACTTTTTAGTCAAAATGAAATTTCTTGTCAAAGCAAAGATTGGGATTAACCTGTTAGAACACTACACATGGCCACCCTCGAGTGAAATGGGAAAGCGGGACACTGTAGCGAACATAAACTCTAGGTGTACTATTACACTTAAACTCTTATCCCTATTAACCAAAAAGATTTACCTATACCTACCTAGAACACACACGTACGTGGCTGATCTTCAAATTGAAGAAAAAAAAAAGGAATCAACTAAATCCAAATGAGTTTGAGATTATCTACAATACTATTATAATATAGTTTATATTCCAAAAGAAATCCTCCAATAGAATAAACATTCTATCTTTATTTTAATAAAGATTATGCTTAAACAAAAGGTGACATAATTAATCAACAGTTTTTGCCGAGAATCTCTAACGAAAGGAAATTATATTAATTCCTAATTCCATTTAATCTTGTTTTCTTTCAATTGGGTCTAACTTAAAGTGATTTTATCCAAAAACAACTTTTTATCGAGCTAAAAATTTCTAATTAATAACGAGCTACAAAATGAGTCCAATATTGATATATTAAATCTTGCTCTATAAAAATCTAATTATTAGACACAAATAAAAAAAGGAATTTAAACTTATTTCATTTTAGTTACATAATTTTTTTTCCAAAATAATAAAATATACTATATGAAACAAATAGCTTTTATTTTTAAATTTTTGGGACATTACAATCTCCCCTTCTTAAAAGAATTTTATCCTCGAAATTTACCTGCATTCGATTCCTCTGGTGCCTCATCTTGGATTAAAGCAAAAACTCTGGCATTCCCTTTGTTTTCTTGCTCATCATCTTTCTTTGGGGGGCTTCTTTGTAGTTTTTAGCAGTATAACCTGTCTTACCGCATCGGTAGCACATATTGCTCCCCAATAAACATTCACCCCTATGTGTCTTCTTGCACTTTGAACAGGGCAAAACCATTTGTCCAATTCTTGACCCAATGTTAATTTTCTTATTCTATCCATGTCCTTTCTCTTTATTGGACCCATACCATTTTCATTTTCCCGAAGGCTCGACGTATTGTTGCGAACTTTGGTCAATCTCTAACCTATTTGAGATTGTTTGGGCAGTTTGCAAAACTCGACTATAGGTGGTAAATTGGTAGGATGCCATTATTCTACCAATCTTCGGACGCAATCATAGTTTGAATCTCCTTGGTTTCTTTGCCTCCGCGTCCACTAGATGTGATGCATACCTAGAGAGTTGGTCGAATTTTCTCTTGTATTCAAGCTTCATCTTTCTTTGCTTAAGTTGAAGGAACTCTGTTTCCTTTCGATCCCTCAAGGCTTGTGGGAAGTATTTTCCTATCACTTTATCATTAAATTGTGTCCAAGTCAGAACATCTTGTTGTGCTTCTGTTCTAGTATGAGATGCTAACTCCCACCAGTGGCCTACAGTGTCAGCCAACATGAATTCTGTACATAACACTTTTTGAGGATTAGTGCAAGATAGATGTTTGAAGATTCACTCCATTCCTCTTATCCATTTTTCAGCTGCTAGTGGGTCTGCCTTGCCATTGAAAATTGGGGGTTTGTAGCGATAGAGTTGTTCCACAATTAAGCTAATGTTGTTAGTGTTTACACTATGGGGACCAGTTTGTGCTTGTTGCCTACCCAAATCTTGTACCACCCTTAGCAAATCCCTGATGAGCATAGCTTGATTTTGTTGTTGTCTTGACATTTTCTTAACACAAATAAAATTTTAATTTAGGAATATTTGATAAAACAACCTAATATTATTAATAATCTTTGTAATAATGAAGAACTTTAAAATATAAATTTCCAAATCCTTACATATAATAATTTGCTTTTCAAAAAATCAAATAAATAAATAAACAATTAAACTTTTCCTAAATAAATAAATAACACTTTGTTTCAATGAGTCCTAAAAATATTCTTTCTATGGTGTTTCATCATCCGAAGTAATACATGACTCTGGCTCAGAATTTGCAACTAAATCAATGAAATTTTTTGGTTGGATTTCTTGCTCAGGTTCTTCCAGCTCTAGTTTGATCCCCTCCTCTTGGTCTTCCTCTAACTCTGGCTCTGGTTCGGGTTCGGGCTCGGGCGCCGATTCTTGTTGTCTGTGATTCCATAAAATTATAATATCCTCATAGTATCCTTTAAAATCAATCTTATCCCAATCTTCTTCCAAATATAACCCATAATCCATATCTCTCATGAAGTAAGCCACGTCTCTCCATTGAAGTCACGTAGTGCTTATAAGGTGGTATGTCGAGAGGATTGTCCCCTCATTATATTTGAATGATCCTGCTAGCTCCCACATAGAAAGAAAATCTTCAACATGTTCAACAAAAGTTCGCTCCCATCTTACTTCATAATTTATGTAGTTCTTAATGGTCATTTTAGCACGTTGGAGGTATGTTGGGCTATTCCTAGTCATCCTAATCATGTGACAAGTATAATTTCAATTATGCTTAATCTTGCATTATCAATATTATTTTATTCTCAATGCATAAACGATATTCTAGTAAAATGTGAAAAAATGACAAATAAATTATGCTGGGTGAACATGCATATACATTTCATAACATGAAGCAATATGAATCATGCTAAAAATATGTCATTACATTTCATACCTGGGATAAATTGGAGAGGGGTCAAGTAGTGAGCGTAGCCTGCCAATGATTCTTATCTCATAAATGTCTAAGACTTTAAATTTTTTCCAATGTTTACAAAAACAAAAAACAAAAATAGGATTTTTCTCAAAATAGAAGTTTTTGAAAAATAGGATTTTCTTAAAAATGTTGTTTTTAGTCTTAATGATTTGGATAACATACAACTAAAAAGACTTCCAGGTAACGAAGGGGTCACAAGCGGACCGCTTTAATCCAAGCTCGCCTTAGACAGTTTAGGTCTTTTTTACAAAGCCTTTCAGTCTTGTAGTTACGCAAATCAAGAAAATTCAAAAAATAATTTTTTTTAAAAAAAATATAAAATTTAATGATGTTTTCAACCAATGTAGAGGTCAATTCAACGGCTAAGGCTATCAAAAAGATGACTAAGGATCTCAAAGCGTTGATGGCAAAACATACTGCTTAGCGTGTAAAGATATAAAGCCTGGAAAGTGAGCCTACTAGAAAAGGTAAGTATAATCCGCAACATTTACCTCTTCAATTAGATCTATAGAGTCTAGTTTCAAATTTTAGGAAGGTGGACATGATCCAAGTAGTAATAGTGGGAGAGTGTTTTCGCCATAAGTGAATGTGATATACGATGAAGTATTTGACTAAATACAGAAATACGACCTAGGATCCTTATGTCGGAGCCTCACCACCTCACACGAAGAGGCTCAATACTTCGAAGACATGCACATATGTTAGTAAAGATAGAACGTGTCCTAAGCATACCAAGGGTATATGAATTCTAACATCATCAATGAGAAATTTATAGAAGGCAAAATCCTTGGAAGACCTTTAATAAAGTAGACGGATATAATCATTCCTCCTCCATCAATCATATGTGAAGTATTCTACGAATAAAGTTGAAATGTCCTTAGAGTACAATCAAGGAATCCCATGTAGGAATCATGAAAGTAACAAAAACAAGACATGCAAGCTCCTAAAACATCGTTGCCATAGTTGAAACAAGTAACCCTGGGAATGAATTGAAGATTGTTGACTCTATCGACTCTCGCATAATTGACTTATGCCAATGTGGCTACGGTTGAAGAGTTAGAAAGCTTTTTCATGAGCTTAGAAGATGCGAGCAAAGCTCAACAAATTGGAAAGGAGTTGGGCGAGCTTATAAAATGATTGCCAAAAAAATTCTTAGTAACGAATCTGGATGTGTTTGCCTGAAAACATGCAAAAAGAGTGTGAATAAATCCCAAGTTGCTTGCTACACCCTAAAATTTGATCTAAAGATCAAGCTTCAGATGCAAAGGTATTGTCCAATGAGCATTGAAAAATAAGTGGCATTGAAAAATGAGATGGATAAGCTATTAGAAAATGGCTTTATTCGTGAAGCTCAGCACCTAATATGGGTATATAATTCCATCCCAGTACCAATAGCAACAAAAACTGGCGAATGTACTAAGATTTCACGGACTTGAATAAAGCTCATCCTAAAGACGGCTTCTACTCTCTAGAGTTGATTAGCTAGTAAATGCAACTATGAGACATGAGCTATTAAGGTTCATAGAAGCATATTCAAGATAAAATTGATTCCCATATATGGACCTGATAAGGAATATAGGCACTATACTATTATAAAGTAATACCTTTTAGGCTAAAAAAATGTGGGGCCTACGTACCAAAGACTAGTGAACAAAATTTTCCCGGATCATATAGAAAAAATAATGGAAATATACATCGATGACGTGTTTGTGAAAAGCCTTCAGGCTAGGTCATTTGAAATCTGGAAGAGGCTTTTATCGTATTGTGAAAATACAAGATAAAGCTCAATCCGCTCAAATGGGCATTTGGAGTTAAATAAAAAAACTTTCTTGATTACATGATTAATCAGCAAGGTATTGAAGTGAATCTCAACAAAATTCTAGCACTCATAAAAATGTGGTCCCCATCTAAACCAAAAGAGGTACAAAGCCCAATGGAGAGCGTTGCCACTCTAAATATATATGTATCATGAGCAATGAACAATGATCCACTTTTCTTCTAAGTGTTGAAAGGAGGAAAGAAGTTTGAATGGATCAACAAGTGTAAACAAGAATTTTAGGCTCTAAAAGATTATTTAGGAAAAGCATCCCTATTAGCTAAACCTAAAAATGGTGAAATGTTATTGCTATATTTAGCAATTTCTAAGTTGTTGTTAGCTTGGACCGATAAAAGAGGAAGGGTAATAACATTTACCAGTTTACTATGTAAGTAAAGCATTGCAAGAAGAAAAGGCAAGATATCCAGATATGGAAAAGCTAATCATTGCCTTGGTCATAGCATCACAAAAATTGCAACTCTAATTCTAGAGTGATAACATTAAAAGCTGTGACAATTTGAAATAAACAACAGAGGAAGAATGACAATCAAAACACAAGCATTGGCCAAATTTATTGCAAAATTGTCAGATGTCTCCATTTTGGATGAAGAACCCGTGGAGAAAAAATGGAAACTATGGTGGATAGATCGTTAGGAGATACGGGTTATGGAGTAGCCATATTCTTGATGAGCATAGAAGAGCATAAATTGAATTATGTACTAATTTCACTTTCAAAACAACCAACAATGTGATTGAATATGAAGCTTTATTAACAGGTCTATGACTAGCAAAAGAAATCCAGGCTTAAAATATAGGAGTAAAAAGAAAATCACAGTTGGTGGTAAATCAAGTGAACGAAAAATTCACGACCAAGGATAGAACAATGACTACTTACCTCGCTAAAGCCATAAGATCATTTTAGTGTTTCAACAAGTTTGAGTTACTCAAATTCATAAAGAGGAAAATGAACACGAAAATGCCTTGTTGAACTAGGCAAGCTCAAAGGACGCAAAACTGTTTAAGACAGTGCCAATAGAATTACTATTAAAATCATCGGTTGGCTAAAGAGAGAGAAATTCCTATGGATATAGGAGAAGGCCACGTTTGCAGGACATTATCTCTTATTTGAAAGATAGGACACTTCTTAAAAAAGATAGTGCAAAACCTGCAAGGTTACATAAACAAGGATGAGGCTTTATATGTAATGAATAAAATCCATAAAAGTATATGTGGTAACTATGCTAATGGACATTTCCCTAGCACAAAAGGTCTTGAAACAAGGTTACTATTGGCCTAATATAAGAAATGATACAATGAACTATGCCTAAAGATGTGAAAAGTGTCAAAAGTTTGCTTCAATACCACAACAGTCCATACAATAATTAGTGACAAGCAGTGGCTCCTGGCCTTTGCCAAATTGAAAATAGTCTTTACTGGCCAACTGCCTAGGGAAAATCCAATATGAGATTTATAATCGTGGTAGTAGACTATTTCACTAAGTGGGTAGAAGTTGAACCCTTTATAAATATCACTGAGTTTAACACCTGTAAATTTATGTGGAAAAATTTTAGTTGTTGATTCAGGGTACCAAACTCTATAGTTTTAGGTTATGGGGCAATGAGCTACCACAAATCCTGTGATCATACCGAACCACCATGTAAACCACCACAAGAGAAACACCTTTCTTCCTAGCCCATGGAATGGAAGCCATGGTTCCAGTTGAAATTGGTATCTATTTGACATGCAAAATGGGATATAACGAGGAACATAATGAAGAATCCATGAATGAAAACCTAGTCCTCTTGGAAGAGAAGCAGAATGACTTTTAGGTTAAGCTAACCAATGTAATTTACTACTGTGCAAGCTCAATAAAGATGCTGAGCAAAAAGTACGATAAATGGAAATTCTCATTAATGAAAAAAAGAGTTATAAGGCAAGTAACTTATAAACTAAACCTATTACATAGTTACAAGGCATATTCAATAAATTAAACGATCTTGCACTTCTACTGTTCCTACCAAGATCACTGGAGCCAAAAGATAAGCAAAAGATCGAGAACAAAAGTAATTCCTTTGCCCAAGGCAATGGCTAGAAATTGATTGGGCGTTTATCGGGAAGGAAATGGATGATAGTTTATCCCAAATAGTTGATTGGTCGTGCTTGAAAATGCTCATGAATGACATATTTAATGAGAATCGATGTCAATAGGTTCTCCAACCTCATACTCAACGATCATAACCATCATATGATATGCAATAAACCTCTTATCAAAGTTATGTAACTATTCCAAATTTACCATATCACAAATACTAGGCTCTTGCATCGTAGTCGCAAATGGATTTTTACTTACCTTTCGCCTTTGTGTGTGCAAACTCCTACGGAGTGTATATCAGTTTCTTTTTTCGTTCAACATAAAAAAATCACCTCTATTACATCTAATATTAAAGACAATCCTCCATTTAATAACCTTAACACACAAATCCCAAAATTTAGACGAAATCATTATTGCAAGTTACTGATGGTATTACAAACTAATCTCATATGTCTCACTAATTTTTGAGTCCAATTATGAACGTCAATGTCATCCAATTGTTGTCATTAAGCTAGTACCCCTTAGAATCTATTTTCTGGGCCCAAGAGATCATTAATGGACATATAAATGTTGAAATCACATTAAATACCCAAATGGACAGAATCTGTTTTCAAATTTTTATTACCGTCCAATTATTTTTCCAATCCTTTTTCACCTCCTTAACTATATCCGACTGCTACCAAATTCTTACCACCCACCTATAACATATATGCTAAGATAATTAGGTCATAAGGTTGTGAAAAATTAAGGGTATTAGTATGATACCAATATAATTCTAAGCCATTAAAAATCATTTCTACACTTCATACTTACATATGAAAACATTCATACTGATAAATATAAGTTACACACTAAGCCCCCGTTTGAGCCCCATTTCTTGGAGATTATAATGTTTTGAATAGTGTTTTTTTTTTGAAAAATGAGTGGTTGAAAAGAAAAGAAAAGATTTTGATTTACGTGTAATATTATTTTATTGAAGATTGTGTGGTTAAAAGTAGGAGAGAGAAAATTTTAATTTAATATAATGAGGAATAATGGGGCTCAAACGGGGGCTAAGTATCATCCCAAAATCAAGGTATAAACCACTCAAATCCAGCAACTACATCTCTGCCTAGGTTGTTTTCCCTCAAGTTCTTGTAATTAATTAACCCTATTTTGGCATCATAAAATCATTAACAAAACTCCAATCTGATCACAAGCAAGTTCAGATGTTCAGAAAATTATAAACCCCTTAAGAAATAATGAATACAAACCTCAAAACTATGAAGTAACAAATCTGTCCAAAATTCCAGCTTCTTGTTTTCTTATCGCTTTTTGCTTCCTTTGCTTTCACGTCGACTTGGGATTATCTTTGCAGAGTCATATCTCTTATTTAGGAGCTATTTAAGGAGTCTTAAGGATTGGGGTTGTGAGTGATGCTTAAAGGTAAAGGAATTTGTGATTACAAGACAAGTATTCTCCAAGCATGAGGTGTCCAAGCAGGATGTGGCTCCTTGCAGCCAAATTTGACTTTTCTCCTACCTTATATGGAGCCATTTGTGACTTAGGAGATGCATATCTATCCTATATAAAGTTCTAAGAATTTAGAAGACATGTTGGATGCCTTCAGGTTGAAGCAATTATATATTAAAGTTACAAGTCTCCTAGCATGAGCTGTCTAAGTAGGAGGTGGCTTCTTGCAACCAACTTTGACTTCTCCCTTGCACCATATGGAGCCATATGTGACTTAGAAGAGTTATACCTATCTTATGTAAAGTGCTGATGACTTATAAGACGTGTTGGAGGCTTAAGGTTGAAGGAATTCGAGGTTAAAGTGACAGGTCGTCACATGTTAAGTAGGTGTTGTCTCCTTTGATTAAATTCTGATTTCCTACTTATCCTTGAGGGGTTTTATGAAATTAGGATGATATACCACATATAATAAGTCTTAAAGGAGTGGTAGACATGAATAATGCTTAAGAGTAAATGAATTGACCATTACAAAGACAAATGAATAGGCATGACCTGTATTATGTATCAAGGTGTCCCTTATAGCAAAATCCAATTTTACATCTATCCTTTCAGGTATAAATCAAGTGTCCTTAGCTTATTTTAATGTCTTAAAATCCATTTTACTTTCCCTAATATCCCAAAACATATTATAGAGCCAATTTCTTAACTATTCATTTGATTACTTACCCGATTGACATCCGATTCTCGACCGATTTCAACAATTCACACCTCCATATTTATAACATCATATAAAACATATATTATTACGTCGTGATCATGTCACTTCGTGCCTTATGTGTAATACTTCGAAATTTTATGCTCGTTTAAATTTCTTTGGGATAGTGATTTAACTTTCAATACTATTTTTGGCCATAAGGTAAAAGGGGACACCACCTTTGTAGTGGTTAATGTTAGAGGTAGTTAATGAATGTAGGCATGAAGAGTCAAAGGTTGTGTATGTATGAAGTGATTATTAGTTAGTCGAAACTTAAGACAAGTTTGGATTTAAATGAAGTGGATTATTTTTGTTAGGACTTCAATTGACCAAATGATTAAATTATGTTACAATCTACAATTTTTGAATATGTAAGTTAGACATAAGTTTAAATTTGGGATACACTTTGCTAACAATGAAAGTTAGCGGGTTTAGATTATATTAGTTGAAAAGATGAGAGGTTTCCTTTGTAAATCTAGGTTTGAGGCCACTTATTACCCTATAATCAACCCACTTGGCATTTATCATCACCATACACTTAGACAATAGGCTAACATGTGTAGAAACAAGAAAAAAAATGGAAGGAAAAGGGGGGTGAGGCGGTGGTGAGAAAAAAAAAAAAGAAAAAAAATATCAATCATTTATCCTTATCTTTATATATATATAAATACATCCATATCCATTTCCATAGAGAGATTTCCTTCATTTTACAAAATACTTATACACTTACAAAGAGAGCAAAAACCGAAAATAAGAAGGAAAGGAGAAGGAAGTAAACCTAACACTTCCAATTTACATCTCAATCGAAGATCTTCAAGTTTTACGGTAAGATACTTTCCATGCTTAAGAGTTATGATTTTCATGGTAATATTTATGCTTAAACTATGCATGAAAAACCATAATATGATTATGGTGGACAAGTCCACAAAGTTATATATCTATTTATGCCTTAGGACAAGTCCGAAGGGCATCGACAAGCCGGAATGTGCAAGTATGGGTTTGATTGCATTCTTTTGTTTAGTATTATCATGATAAAAATCCAAGCATGGTATCTTACTGAGTATTTTTTTTACTCATAGTATGTTATGCTAAATTTTCAGATCCATGATCGTTGAATTGATGGAAGTTAGTTGGCTTAAGCGATGATGGATTAAGGACAAATGTTTTGTACCGAAAGTTTTCTTTTGTATGTTTTGCTCGATGACTGTTTTTCCATTTATTTTTCTTATGGTACTATGTATAAATATGTACATGACATGATGTAATATGGTATTAATAGTAAATTTTGTAATTATATCCCTCATGTTATGTTAAGAGACGTTTTTATAGTTTATTTTCTTTGCAAGTGATAAAAGGCAGAAACGGGACAGTTTCTGGAGTCATTTTCAAAATGATGTTTCTAACTCTATAAACGTCCATTTGAGACTCTAAAAATATTTCTGTTTTCCTCTTTGAGTTTTCTAAATATGGCTGAAGGAATCACTCAATTTGGATATCTATGGCCTGAGTTATCAAGGTTTTAACGTCAAGGGGTCAATCTGGATTTCCTGTGTAATACTTCACTGTTTTCAGTAAAACATCTATATCATATGATCTTGGAAAATTTTCATATTTTAACCTAGAAAACTACTTGAAATTATCTTTCTAATGCCACAAATTTCATAGAAAAGGGAGTTGGGATGAATTTTATAAAAATTGTCAAACTTGCTGCCCCAACTAACCTTAATAGTGCCGAGGCCGTATATGTAAAGTATAATTTATTGTCGACATGCACTTTTGTCGGCTATCAAATTTTATAAGAATTATTTTACCGAGTTGAAAATAAGTTCTTAACATGAAATACTTCTATTTAAGAGTATTTACATGTACCAAAGGCAGAATCTATTATGTTTAGTACGTGACCCTCGAAGCTTAAGTTCGGGGCGTCACATTATGTCCCAAATATGGCAATTACCTATCTAGGGTTTAAAGTGACCTCAATCAACCGAATGGAAAACTTAAACCTTCGTCAATACTAATTTCCGGCCTTTTCGATATTACATTACTTACCAAGCCATTCTCCAACATTTAGTTAACCTAATTTCTATTATAGCTCAATATAAAATTCACCACCTACGTCCAGGAGTTGAAGATTATCACCATATAAAAATTTTAAAGCCTCGATGATCGAATGCACCATTTTAAGAGAAAGCAATTAGGAAATTGATGCAAATGACAATGCATGAATCATATTGGCCATATCTATAACGTGAAGCTCGGGGTATTACAAGGATAGAAGGATTTCTCTTAGAATCGACAAAAAATAATTTGTCATGATACATTTCTTGCAGTTAGTAAGAATAAGAGCCAAAGATCACATGGCACACATATATATTGTGTTAAGAGAAGCCAATATTAGCCATTGAATACCAATGGACTCACTGCTTGAAAGTTAAAGAGAAATAAACATGTAATTGAACGATCAAAAGCAATCATTTGTTATGAATATATGGAACGAAGAGTCAAAAAGACATTCCCTGGAATCACACGTGAATAAGCATTAAAAAATTAAAAATCTTCCATATAATGACAACATTAATTACCCATAATCGAAAATTGGAGAGAACATAATTAGGCAAAGTCATCAGAAAAATTCGATGCTCCATGACATTGCACAATCAAGTCCTAGATTTAGTATAAATAATATTATAGGACTTCGGGGACTATTCGTTGAAACCTTGAAATATAATCTACAAAACTTGTCAATCAATAGGAAAGCAAAAGGCAATACATGAAGGAATATGAGAATTATGCAGATCCTTACCTTATCTAGGCTAGTTACATGTTGTTAATTATATACACGTGGGTCAATGAATTAATTGTGATACTCACATAATCAGTCACAAGCTAGCCAATAATAGGTCACCATCTGCCATTTCCATAAATGACTAAATTAACCTAAAATTTGGAAGAACCTACAAATATCCCGACTTTTGAAGAGAAATGTATTCAATTCAAATATCACCCTCTTAGATAGTTATTTCTCCTACTACTCCAAGTTTGAGCATCAAAACAGATGAGTTAAGATGGTGAAAATTCTAGCTAGGTGAGAGGATTTATTGATCTAATTCGTATTGTCAACAAGCCTACTATTACCAGCAACTCTTTTGATAAACTCCATATTTCATACTTGTAGATATCGTGATCTTAAGTTTCTATAAAATTTGATAGAATTATTGCCAACAAACTTCATATCATTTACCTGTTTTTGTACAAATTGTCCCTGTATCTAATTCTATCAATTTTTTTTCCATTAATAGGCACGTACTTTGCACACTTCATGAAAAATAAACAATTTTGAACTAAATTCAATGAAAAAGAAATAGAAAAAAGGCAAAAAAATAAAATAAAACAAAAGTCACATTCTTTTCTAACTCCCACTCCCTGTCCAACTCCTTCTACCATTACAGCTACCACTACCGTGACCACCACCACTCTCCTTTCCTTTCCATGCTGCCATTACCATCACCATCACCATCACCATCACCATCACCAAAGCTTCTTTGTCCAAGACTAGAGAAGCAAGTGAGATATGGCTTCCAAAGAATGCGGATGTTAATAATACCAACTTAATCCTCTAAAATTATGTCCATGTTTACTCCCAATTTTTCATCATCATCTTGCATTTTCAAGAAAAAAATTATTTTCACCCAGATTCTAGTATAACAAAAGATAGGAATTTTGGGAGGGGGGTTTTGCCTTCATTAAAATCAATAATAATACAAAGAAACATAAAAGAACAAGGAGGAGGACACAGTGCCTTTGACACGTATTCTTGGCTCCACAAGAATGCTCTATCTCGTAATACTAAGCTCAGCAATGGACTGCCCACAACCAATTACCCCCTTTTCATCAATATATACATATAACTGTGATAGGAATAATAGGTTTATGTTAGATTTATTATATAGATTATGTATGTAATTACCCTTTCAATATGAACACATATACATCATACATAATTATGTTTTCCTTTTCAATTTATTTTGCTTTTGTAGAAATCTATTTTATGTTTCAAGGATGGGAGTGTGTCAAAGTAATTGTGACAATTGTGGGGATGAAGGAGAATTGGATGCAATTGTGTTGACAAGTACCGGAGAGATTGAGGGGTTGAAGAGCTTGAAAAAAATGAGATCCAGTTGAGAAAGTGGAGCAAAGATACCATAAAAATGATGGTGGCTGTGATGTCCGGTTATGACCGTCGATGTTGAAATACTAGTAGTCAATGAAAGGTGGTGATGGTAACATAGTAGGAGAGGAGGGGAGCGATCACTGAAAAATACGATGTTTAGACCCAAAACACATAGAGATGTATAATGCGGGATTAAAATAATCAACCAAAAAAAAGTAACAAGTCACTCATTTATTCTTTCTAGATGATTAAGTTTAATATCAAACTATATCCTAAGTGTCAATTATGTAATATAAATCAGAAGCATAAAAGTAATGAACAACAATTTGGTAACGAATGAAAATCCCATGAAGTACTCTTTTCATGGATCAAAAACCTCTGGTCAAATCTGACCAAAACAATCCACTAGAAACGATAACTTACAGTTGGTCCGACACAACTAAATTTTCCATCCAACTTGTAAATCACTGAAGAACCTCTTTGATTGTGCCTCTCAGCACTTTCAAGAATTGTAGACTTCTTTTCATTCTATGTAGATCACCAATAACTCATTCTGGAACAATTGAAACTCCGTCTGTCTCTTTCCAACTTCAAAACTTTGAAGACCTATTGGTGAAGGTAACGGTTTTTGGTGTGTGATCTTTTGGAACTTTTGTATTTTGATCTTTGATTGAATCAAAATAATTATAGAATATGTTTTTAAACTTCAAATGATGTCTCCTTGTTTGAATAATTGATCAACACATAAGCCAACGACGTTTGGGATAAATTATGGCTTGATATATAATATGGAGTGGTAGAGATTATGTAGGATTTAAAATCTACAAAATCACAATCTAGGATTTGCCTAGATAATACCATTGCTCGAGCACCATTTTTGCAGCTAAAGAGGGGTCAATCGACCTAACAAACTTCTCTTTTGACATTCAGAGATAAAATTACTTACTTCAGAACTAAGATCAACTAACCTAAAACTATTTACCCAAAGACTCAATTCCCAAACTTATTCAATAGCTTACCAAACCTATTTCCTAAAACACATGAAATCAACAATACCACATGTAAAAGAAAATGGAAACTAATAGTTAAGCATATAACAAATTATATAAACAACACAAGCAAAACATTTGTAACATTAAAGCATGTAACGTGCATCAATAACTTAGAAACTAAACATGACAAGTTGAGATAGATATGAATCTAGCAACATAAAATATGATATCAATATTATAAAAAAAAACACTTACCATAATAGAAATAAGGCAAAACAATACATTATGCTAGTTAGATCATCAATCAAAAAAATATGTGACTCTCTCTAAGTCAAATATCAAAAACAAATTCAATATTAATACATCTCAACAATGTATCAACTGCTTTTCTCGATTCATAAACTAAACTCCCTTGAAATAATACTTCTCTCTCCCCTTTTTGCTACAAATCATGAAGAGAAATCAAGCAATATAATAGTGAATAACATACAGAGGAATGGGTGCAAAAATATGCTCATTGACAAACTATGTAAAATTATGCAAAACATGTGATGGGAGAAAAAAATCTTTTTGAGATAACACTTTTTCATGGATTTTTAATCATAACATCAAATGGTGAAAGCTCAAATCACATGAACAGTAATTTGCTCACTTATACAAGCATAATTCATAAACAATTAACATTTCCTACATAACTCATTTTAAACCTATATGGAGTAAATTGTATGTGCAATACGTGCGAAAAGTGCCTCTAATCTTCTTTGAGCAAATTTCTAAACCTTATATCAATGAGAAACGACATGGAAAGAAATCACAGGCGAATATTTTCTTCAAATTGTGAATGTAAAATCTAGTGCTACTAGAACATTTTAATTAAAAAGCTCATATTAATTTTTCATTGTATAATTTGTTCCTTCTCCTACCGTTTGTGAGCATATATAAGTTTATTTTATCTTATATGCAGACTTTTATTCATTAAACTTACTAAATGACGCATGTAATGAGTTTTAGCCATAACTCCCATATCAGATGGCTATAGCGCGCCAGACTTTAAAATACCCAGTAGACTTAGTTACTCAAGTCATAAAGGTTACGAAAAAAGTATAAGATATATCTTAATTTTTCTATTGAATAATTCAATTATTATGAAGCTCAATAATCTTTTTCTTTTAGGGGACAATGCTAGAGCTTAGGTCAACTAGTTAAACACCGTTTCATATTCAAAGTCACCTCACTACATTGATGATCAACATTCAAAATCTTACACATGCGGTGAAGACTCACTCACAAGAGTTTAATGTATGCAATGCACATGATACATGAAGAAACATATACCAAGTACTCCAAACAAGTTCTAAACAAAATTAATGGAAACTTTATTCATGGTTCATTAATTTTACTAGTACATGATCACAAATATCAAAGATATTACTTTAAAGTGTGATAGCATCAATAATCATTTTTCTTTATCCTTTTCTTTCATTTTTTTAATTTTAATTTCTCTTTTTAAAAGAATAACTAATAGTTAACCCAAAAAAAAAAGAGTGCATGCATTAATATATATGGATTTAATGAACAATTCAGATGCAAGCACCAAAATACATACTCAATAAGGAACAGTAATACTCTTACCTTTAGGAGCAACATAAGAAACACCACAATTCACTACATCACTTTGACATGTGAATTCACACTTTTTAACCCAGACTTTTCTATAAGATAAGGTCACGTTAGTCAAGTTACTCATCATTTTAGACATGGAATCCTATTTGTTGTTTTTAAATAAGGATGTATGGCAAGTAGGTCTAGTGTGACCTAACTCACCACAATTGTGATAAGTGGGAATGAACTTATGAGTAATTCTTGATCTCAAGTTTTGAACCTTAGGTTGAAAAAACCTATGTTGCACAAATGATTTCTATCCTGGGCTCCTACACTTTTAGACTCGATAGAGTCGGTACAATTTTATTTTTAGAAGAGAAAGCGGTATGAGAATTTGTTTCATTAAAGTCTAAAACTATCCTATTCCCAGTTGGTTTATTTAATCCTAATATGTTTTTAAGCTTCTTAGATCTACTAGAAAAAGATTGGAGTTGGGCACAAAAAACTCTTACTCACAAGAGTCTTAACCTTAATTTCTAAGGACTCTTTCTCAACCTTTAACTCATTCAATCTTCTAGTTGACTCCTCAAGTTAGACTTCTAAGCTCTTCTTTTCTAACTCCAATTCATGTAATATCTTAAGGACAAAGCTATTAATCTTCTTAAATTTAAGGCTCTCTACATACAACTGATCAGTAGAAGTCGAGAATAATAAATTGAAATTAAGCTCATATTTTAATGTGATGATCTAACGCCACAAGCCTAGCTTGTAAATGAGCCTTATGCTCGGCCTAAATAGGAAATAAAAGCCCATTATTAGTTCGATACGCCTTAAATAAATTTAATATCATGGAGGTTCACGAAGCAACCACGTATGTTTTCTTTAAAAATAAAAATTATTTAAATTAAGTAGGATGAAGTTTAATATTTTTCAAAGATTTGACTGGACGATGAAAATTTATTTTATATATAGTAAATATTTCTAAGACTAGATTTGCGCACATATTATTTTTCAAAATGACCAAATTATAAGTAAAAGAGGATTTATTAGTTTCTATTTGGGGATTTACGTTATTTCTTTATTTTGTTAATTTAATAATGTTTAGGGACCAATGGTGAATATTTAAATCAAACAACCGCTTCATTTCATATTTATTAAATTCAAATAGGAAAAAAGCACACGCGCGTGCACACAAGTAGGTAGGTAGTTTTATATATGGAGTGAATGTTTGCATTAAATGGGTGCATATATATATGTATGGAAGTGCGCAATTTGATCAAGAAAAATTTTCAAAAGTAAGGATCAAAAGAGGCAGATTTCATAACATCTGGTGTTGTCGAGAAACAATATTTACCGTCCAACTTCATCCATTCAAAAGCATCAAATTAAGGTAGGTACAGATGTAAGTGGTTATTTCGTTTTCAAATTATGAATTTTTTTTAAAGTACCAAAAAAAATTGGTGCCTTTGGGTACGGTACTTCGACACTGTTATAGTTTAAATGATCATCCTCCAACTCTACGTATTATGATAATTCTATAGAACTTGCATTTTGTCGAAAATCCATCTACCTGGGACGGTATATATCTATAGTTTGAATTTTCTAATTTGATAATAAAATCACCGATGAAATCTACTGAGTTTCAACTCATTGGGTTAATTAGGGTGATTTGTTTTACTTGGGGCGTGTCGTAGATGAAGTTACAACGTACTATGGAGAAGTCGGGTCATTTAACCTTTTTTTATTTGGATATGGAAAAAATATTATGTGTTTCAAATAAATAGATTTTGATGAACATCATTTTGAATCTACTTCGAGAAACTTTTCATGAATTAGTTATGCTTACTAATAATTATGATAAATAGAAATTCACTTGCAAATTCATGTATCTCACATAAAAGTTAGAAATAGGTTTATTGTCGATGTTCTCTTAATTTCCAGGTTCAGCCTTTAATTTCAAAAATTCATTGCTCATTCATAGCTTGGAAATTTTGGACAAAATTGATAGGCTTTGATAGTCTTATGGGTTAGCTACTGGATAAACTTGAAACAACATCAATTCGGTCTTCGCAGAAGTTTATATCCCACTTTAAGTAGATTGAGTCAGTTTTTCTTCCCAACCAAATCGTTGAAGACATAGGAAAGTATTTTAGTTCCTCATATGTTTTCGATGGGAGCCTATGTAATATTATAGGAAGTTTTCCAATTTTTCTTCAAATTTCGTGAAGTTTCGGGATCGATAACTAGGCAAACGAATTTAATTTAACACTTTCCGTGTGAAATAGAAAAGAAAAATAGCTTAATCTTATTTACTTCCTAAAGGTGTGCATGCATAGAAAATTGTTTAACCTTTCATTTATTTGGCAAACACATGCATGCCATTGTTCATGTAACAAAATAGGTAATATGCTTGGAAAATTGTATCATTTAGGGGAAAAAAAGTTCTTATGTCAATCCTAAATCAAATCTTTATACTTTTCGCTAATAGTATAGTTAATTAAACTATTTCTTTTTTTCAAATAATTCCTAAATTTACGCTAAGGTACATTTTTTGTACTAGTATTTCGGTCTATACAGGTCAGAGTATTAAATGGTTAAAGGCCTTAATATATTCCAATCATCTTCTAATTCTTCCTTTAAAGAGTCAGACTGCTTTATGCCCTCAAGTGTCTCACTATCCTCTACATGTTTACTCTTAACCACAGATGTGAATGCTATATAATTCAAAACCTCATTCCAATTGGAGTTCTCACATTGATTATTGAAGCTAGACTCGTCATCAGCGAGAGAAGCATTCATAGCTTTTCTTAGGGATTTCTTATAACTTGGGCACTCGGATTTAACATGTCCAAAGCCCTTGCATTCATGGCACCTCCCAGACTGAGACCTCTTCCGAGCATCCCTAGTATATCTCTCTAATTGTCCTTGTTTTCGCTAGAGCCATCCTCTTATTATTCCAAAAAAATTTCTTAAATTTCTTAACTAGGTAGGCAAACTCTTAGGATGTCCTTATCAATCTGATTACTAGACTCTTCTTTAATATTATTTAAGGCTAAAGACTTGTTTTTCTTAAGTTCATATGTTTGGAGAAACCCTACTAGTTCTTCTATCTTAATAGTATCTAGGTCTTTCCTTTCCTTAATAGTTGTGACCATTGGTCTAATTCTTTTAGGTAGGGATTTTATTATTTTTCTCCCAATCTTAGCCTCGGGGATTCTCTCACCTGGGTTGAAACTAGATCTCACAATATCATTCGCTTTTGTATAGGACTCATTGAAGAATTCCTCATTGTTTATCCTAATTTCTTCAAACCTAGTGGTTAACATCTGTAATTTAGATTTTTTTCATAGTCTTAATTCCATCGTGTGTGGTTTTTAGGATGTCCCAAGATTCTTTCGTAGCTTCACACATGGACATATGCTTAAACTCTCCGAAAGAAATAGTTATAAAGATGGCATGGACACCTCTATTATTCCAATTACACTCAACTAAATCATCTTTAGTCCACATAGGGATATTTGTTGATTTACCAACTACAAATATAAATGGGACGGTCTAACCATTTTGCACACAATCCAAGCACGTCCATCTATTGACTTTGAAAAGGCTCCCATTCTAACCTTCTAATAGACATAATTACTACAGTCAAAATAAGGAGGAACAGAAAGTAATTAACCCATTTAGACAAAATTGGGCCATGAATCAATATTAAGATCTGATACTTACTAAAAAAAATACGTTTAGTCCCAACAGCTCCTAGAGGTGTATAATGTAAAATTAAATAATCAACCAATAAAAATCAACGAGTCACTTATTATTTCTAGATGATTAAGTTTAGTATCAAATTAAACTCTAATTATCAATCATGCAATATGAATCAAAAGCATAAAAGTAAAGAACACCAAATTTGGCAACGAAAGAAAATCCTTTGAAGAACTCTTTGTGGGATCAAAAACTTTCGGGTAAACTTAGCCAAAATGATCCACAAGAAAATATAACTTACAGTTGGTCTAGACACAATTAAACATTAGTAGACTCTAATCACCCAACCTATAAATTATAGAAGAACCTCTTTCATTATGCCTCTAGCACTGTCTAGAACTCTGGTCTTCTTTTCCCTGCATGTGGATCACAAAGAATGAACTAGTTCTAGAACAACTAGAACTCTAGTTGTCTCTTCCCAACTTAAGAACTCAAAAAGCTTGTTGGTGAACGTAATAATTTTTGGTGTTTGATCTTAAATCTTTTTATATTTTGATCTTTAGTAGAATCAGGAGAATTATAGAATATGTTTTAATCTTCTAAGGATATTCTCTCATATGAATAATTGATTAACACATATGCAAAAGATGTTTAGAATGATTAATGGCTTAGGTATTTATAATATGGAGTATTTGATGTTGTATAGGATTGTAAAATCTACCAAAATATGATCTAGGGTTTATGTGAAGTCTTTCTAAAATTCTAAATCCACGATTGCACATAAAATTAACAATTTCATGATCAATTTAACACATATACAATTTAGCCACGTAGCTCAAATTCATCAATAATTTCCAAACCTCTTCAAATGTGCGAAAATCTATCAAGTGCTAAAGGTTTAGTGAGAATATCGGCCAATTGATTTTCCCTAATCACAAATTTTTATCCCCGTTTGTGCATGATCTCTCAAGAAGTGATGTCTAATTTCAATGTGCTTGGTTTGAGAATGCAAGACGAGATTTTTAGATAAGTTTATGGCAGTAGTGTTAAAAAGCCGCAAAGTCTTCTTTTGAATAAAAAGTGAATCAATTAGATTGATCGTGGAATTTCTTTCTTTCTTATTTTCGGAATATGATTGTGTGACTTGTTATAATTGATCCTATTGATAGTAAAGAGAATGGGTCTATTATCTTGATAGAGGTATTTCTACTTTATCAGATATTAATTCTAGTATATGGAAAATGAAATATATGAACTAGATTAAGAAATGTTTAAACTATGATTAGTACTTAATATTCGACTTCGTGTCTATACTCTAAAAAGACTTCAAAGAATAAAAAAAAATTAGTCTATCTATTTGATGGAATAAGTGATTATCCAACGGTTCTTACTTGGAGAATCCTTGGCTTAGCTTAGTTGAATCATCATGGTTTTTGTATGAATTTGAGGTTATAATCAATTCATAGGATCTTAACAAAATAATTCCTATCAGTTCAATAATAAAGATAACAAAAAAAGCCACATTAGATACAAAACAAATTTAAGAGATAGTTAAAGAGATAACTCATGAAGTCTGTATGGATCAAGATGATTGAGCCTACTTGATGTTTTGATATTATCGTCAAAAAGAAGAGCTTTCGATTTTTTTTTCTTTAACACATCAAATAAGACTGAATCAAATATTTAAAAGTTTCAAACTTTCTATTATATATCATTACAATTAGTATTTGATTGCTTTTGCTTGAGCTGTACAAGATAATAGTCTTATATATAGTTCTTAGTGGGGGATTTTCACCTATCTCAATAAAAGTTTATAAATAGTTCAAAGAACATCTTGAGATTCAGGCGATTAGGGATATATTATATTATTTAGGGATAAATTGCCGTCTGATCATTACAAAGGCTTTTACCTTCCGCAATTCTACACGCTACTTTTATTTTTTACTAGCTGTCCAGTGACATTTTAGTTTCGCGATCACGTAATTCTTATTGGCCGTTTCCTTCTAATATTCCAGATAACACAACGTAGAAAAAGATGAATGTGACTTTCAATTTTTATATTTTTGAAATAAGAACTCCAAATTTTATTTAGCCATATTAGGGTTCAAATAGTTTACGATAAATCAGGTTGTTGCTCGTACGTGACACTATCAGTTGAATGAATTGTGATGTACTGTCCCTTTACACAGAGTTTAGGGATTTTCACTGCATCTATAGCATTCGTAATGATCTTAACCTCTTTCCCTTGCACTCTTGAAACTCTCCAGAATACCTAAATATTCACCCATATGGCTTGTAAGGACACAAATTCCTCTGAATAAAATCCTTAAAAAAAAGCTCTAGGGCCTGAGTGCCCCCCCCCCCCCCCCCCCCAACAAAACAAAAAGACCCCCCCCCCCCCCCCCCCCCCAAAAGACAAAAGAGCTCGTCCCCTGCCTCTGCAGATATGAATCATACCACTAACATATGGAATACGTGTTAAATATTTGAACGACACTTGATTTATGATCGAAATTCACATTCACGCAATAATTCATCAAAATACGAGTCAATATAGATCACTCATGCTACAATTTCTCCAATCTCGAGTAAGACGGGACTCATCACTTAATTATGAAAATTGTCAATTTCAAATGCAGATTTTAAGTCTAATTCTGAAACGACTGAAAATAGAACTGAATATATGAGAAAATGTGGGCAAACATGTAATATTAACAAAAGAATACTCACAAAGAAGAAGATTGCGTCCTTTTGGTCTGGGAAGAGGGGAGGGTAATGTGGGGTGGGGGCATGGGTGGAGACAGTAATATTGTCCAGTGCGGATGGAATTTAATCAAGAGCAGACTTTGAGTTTTCAGGGCATGTGATGAGACAAACTTTAAATTTGGGCCCTTAAATTTAGTATGTAATATGCATTCAAATTTTTTTACAAATGATTTTTTTTTTTTTTTAAAGAATCTCTTCATTGATTTCACAATAAAATAAAGTAACAATTCGTCGCTTGAATATTTAGGATAGTGCAAAAATAAGATCCAGTGAAAATTCCTGAATTTACAATTTAATGTAGTTGTTAAATAAGTAAACATAAGAAACTTTAAACATAATAAATGCTCAATTTTTTATCCTTCAATTTAATCAATTAAATAGACTAATGTGCAAATTATCCCTTCCTAAATCGTAGTCAAGCATACACCTTATAATGGGCATTTGGGGATAGACTAACGTAAGACCATAAGAGACAAACAACAATTACAAAACCACAAAGGGACCTAGGAACAAATAAACAATTGCCCACAACAAAATAAGTAACAACCATTCTACACTTACATCAATTTTCACATCTTTTTTTCACAGCACACACATGAGTGATGAGTGTGTTTAACTCATGCATTTAATACCATTTAAACTTGATAAATTTTTGTTCTTAAGAGTTTTTAGAACGTTTTTATGTTTATTTTAGTGTAGTTTTAGGTTAGGTGATATGGTAAAAAATGGGCTAATCATGGAGCTTGAAGAGGCCAATTAGTGATGAAGGAGATGAAACGAGGAAAAGAAGACCTAAAAATAGGCAAAGAATGCAATAAATGAGCCAAAGTGGCATGACAACGAAGTGGGTGGCGCACAAAGCAAGCGCCCAGGTGCTATATTCTAGCGCCTAGGCGCTATACACAGCTGACCAAGAGAAAATATTCAGAGATTGGGCTCCCGGGCACCCACATCCAGCCGAAAGAAACAGGACTGTGGCTCCCAGGCACCATGCACACAGAAGAAAGCAGAAACAATACAAGGAGCGGGTGCTCAAGCACTATGCCGCTTAGCTAGGTTTTGGTTTCTCGGTCTATTAAAAGCCCAATTCAACTCAACTCATCTAAGACTTCTAGAAGGCATAAAAACATCTTGAAAAAAGTTACATTTCATCTACACTTTGACAAAGCAAAAGCAAGAGATCAAGCAAAAGAGTGAAGGCTACAATCAGGGGCGGATCTAGACTCCATGTTCAGTTAGAGCGTTGACTTTGACTTTGACCGTCGACCGTCGATAATCAATGTTTGTATTAAAATTTGATTAAATAATATTAAAAATTGTTCGATATATATGTAAATGCACTAAAATGTAAACATTATATTTGATAAATATGTGCTTTTTCTAGAGATAGAATGTCAGAAGCATAAGTTTGTTTTTCATGATCTACATACGTTGTTTATCTCAAACTCGATTTTCATATCATTTGAAATTTTGAAGCAATCAAAAATAATTAATATAAAGATTTAAAACATATGCACAATCACAAGTTTTGCAATACTATAATACAAAATTAAAGTTTCATTAATGACACTAAGCAGCCAATCTTGATAGAGTGTTCAAATTAACTTGGGAAGAATCCACTGAATATCATTGTCTCTACCAAAACACAATTTGTACCAACATCCAATATAATATTTAAATCATAATAGTATGTCTCTAAGTTTAAAAAGATTGCTTGTAAGTAAATAGTAAGACTTAAAATAACTTTTTTATTAATGAAATTTAAAAATAAATTACTATTTTCGTAATAAGGCAGACCTATGTCAAAATAAGTACCAAATAAGTTCTCCCAAACATACTTAAAATGATTAAGAGACAAAAAAAATAGATTCATAATTCAACTTTTCAAAAACTTGAGAACGAACGAACCATCAACATGATTTAATTATCATAAATTGCAGTTGCACAAATCAAAAAATACACGAGACAAATTGCAATTGCACTTGCACCAGCACAATTGCACAAATCAACAAATAAAATACGTCAAGTTTGTCAAAACAATTTGCAGAGTTACAGTCTTACAGACAAGTGAGACAATCAGACATGAGACAACTAAAACAATTCAATATTCAACTCTTCAACTTCAAGTATTGGACTTATTAAACTCACCAATCACCAATGCACACTGCTGGCTGCTCGGCCTTGCTAGTCGCCTCAGAGTCTGTTGTCGGTCGGAGATTCACCCCTAAGACTTCGCACACCGACGGCACACGGTCACCACCTCCAGCTGCAACTGGTGCTATAGCTTTGAATGGAAATTGAAGGGTAACTGGGTGAGGGACCAACAGACCAAGGGTTTGATGTCGCCTTCTGTGCCGTTCTGCAAATGGATTTTGGGGGATTTGGGTTTGGGAGAAATACCAATTAAAGCCATATCCATGGACCGTTTGAATGGATCCACTTTCCACATTTGGGCCTAATTTTTTTTTTAAAAAATAGGCCCAGTTTCCAGTTACATTAGCCCAAAGGAAAATGGAAAATTTGGTCGTCTTCTCCACTTCCTCCGGTCTACAATCGCTGCATGCAGGAGCTTGCTGCCAACCCTGCGGCCACTGAAGACTCCAACGGAGCCAGCATGCTCGGTCGCGCCCCCTCGCCGGGTGCTAACTCCGCGCCTGGCTACAATGAGAAGAAGATTTATTGAAATTCCAAACAGTTTTTCTCTTTTCTTATTCTTTATGCTATTAGTCATGATTGAGATTTTATTATTCTTCCATCATCACCTAAATCTCTAATCTAAGATTTGATGTAATCGATACTTGAGACAATATTTTGACTTGGGGTATTTTCAAAAATGTCTAATTTCATGGGTGTCAATTGAAAAATGCACACTTTTTAAATTTAGCACTAACTTGTATATTATACCCTTAATGAAGAAAGAAGTAATTTATTCATTTTTTCAATTTGTTGCGGATTTCGAGAAGTAGCTTCCATGAAATGCTACACTAAAATGATATTATCGACATTTTAAATGTAATTCTTGATATTTGAATCTCGTTTATATTTTAAAAGTACACATGTCAAATCACAATATTAAATATTCTCAACATTTCAAATGTTGTTATCGACATTTTAAATATCTAGAATAGCATTTCATTCCGAACATGACATTTCTCTACACTTGAAATGTAATTTTCGGCATTTCTACGTCAATGAGAAAAATAGTATTAATTGTGATTTGACATGTGCACTTTTGAAATAAATATGGCATGTTATATGTCAAAAATTTATTGGCCAATAAAATTTTTGCAAAAATGTCCATTTATTGTTTTTCTATGAAATCATAAATTGTTCACAGGGGTATTTTGGTCCAAAATTGAAATTTTTTGCAAGGATTTGTAAAAGTTGACATTTTTGCAAGTGGACATTTAAAGTAATTTCCTCTTTTGACTTTTAGTAGTTACTTCTTTGAGAGTTTCATTGAGTTTATTTGTGTTATTTATATTTAATGTTTTCAATTGACTAACCCTTAATTGAATGATTTAATATTTAAGATTCGGCAATCAATAGAAAATATAAATTCATCGAAGCGTTCCCATGAAAGAACCATAGAACTTAATAAATTTTGATTTTTTATTCGAAATAGAGATATTGAAATTGAATTCTAAGAATAATTTTCACTTGACACTCGAGAGGAGTAACTTGAAAAAATCGACTGGAGATAATTAGAGAATTGAGAAACATAGTTGATAGTTAGATGAAATCAAAACCCCAAGCTCATTTCATATTGCTTAATCCTTGAAACATGATTTCAATCGTTGATTTAGTCAAACTTCCAGCATAGATTTAGTTAAAAGCCTTGATCTTATAAATTCGATTGTCTAGATAAAATAAGGGTTATTTTCATTATAATACTTGGTAAGAATTGATTTTCAATCCATGTGGGTTCAGCATCGTAGCTTCACAGCTATATTATGTGTAACGACCCGGTTCTCTGTACCCAAAATGTTAGCTTACGTACTATTCGCTTTGGATGGACCTTGCGCCCACTTACCCCTCACGATTTTTTGTCGCGTCCATCAAGATTCGAACTCATAACTTTTTTCTTAAGTAAGACTTAAGTTGAATCCTCGTACTAATTGGTCAACATCTTCATATGCGAGAATCGACAAATTCGACTTCGCATTGTTCACAAAATTTTGGGTCTTCTTTTTCATCTCCGATTACTCGATAATTTCCACCAGCACAAATTCCATTTTTTATAGGCCCAAAAATTCTTTCACAAAATAATCCATCTTGCCCAATTGGTACCAGGATTCAACTTAAATTTTACCTAAGGGAAAGGTTATGAGTTCGAATCCTAGGGGGCGCGACAGAAAGTCGTAAAGGGTAAGTGAGCGCAAGGCCCACCCAAAGCGAACAGTATGTAAGCTAACGATTTGAGTACAGAGACACGGGTCGTTACAAAAAAAGTGCCCAATTGGTATCAGGATTCAACTAAAGTCTTACTTAAGGGAAAGATTATGAGTTTTTGAATCCTGGGAGACACAACAGAAAGCCGTGAGGGATAAATGGGCTTGCAGCCCACCCAAAGCGGACAGTACATAAGCTAACAGCTTGGGTACAGAGACCCGAGTTGTTACAAAAAAGCCCATTTGGTACCAGGATTCAACTTAGGTCTTACTTAAGAAAAATGTTATGTGTTCGAATCTTAGGAGACGGACAAAAAGTCGTGAGGGATAAATGGGAGCAAGTGCTGTTTGGGTACAGAAACCCGGGTCGATACAAAAAACGAGCGTCGTTACATTATGGAACTTGACAACTAGGCGCATGCGGTATATATTTTACACGTAACAAGTTTTTGGTACCCTTTCTGATGCTTGATTGATTGATTTTGTTTTATACTAATATTATTACTAATTAGTCTTAATTTTAATTTATGCTTCTTTACTTTGAATAGTTTGCTTGTTTTGTTTTAGTTGTTTATGCGAAGATCAAGGAGTTCTGAACCCCTTGATCCTAAGATCAAAAGAACTTTCTGGTTTTTAAGGGTATAATAAGAGATGAACCAGAAGCAATGGTAGCAAACAAAAACAATCAATATCGGGCTATTCACAATTATGTCAGACCAGTTGTCAATGACAACTACTAATACTACGATCCAAACTATTGCTTGAATTGAAGCCCATGTTGATTAGTATGGTTATGTGGAAATCAGTTTGAAGGATCTCCAATAGAATATCCAAATTTTTATCTTGCTACATTTTTGGAGATCTATGATACTATAAAGATGAATGGTGTTATTGAAGACACCATTGACTACGTTTGTTTCTTTTCTCCTTGAGGGATAAAGCAAAATGATGGCTTCAATCATTGCAGTATGGCTCTATCACCACTTGGGAGGGATTGGCTATTGTTAGGCAATTTTGTTGTCAAACGACCTTCCCGGGCGATGATGTAACCTCGGTTGTTTATTATCAATCGGCCTCGGCCTAATGATTGATTAGCACATCGACACAATTAACGAGACAACACAATCCACTTTGTTATGGACCGTTCGAAGTAACCTATTTTATAGTGTTGCTCACGGTTCCCGCACCATTCCTTGGAAGGCTATGTTATTATTGTTGAGGCCCAATTATTTGAGTCGAGTCTTGATCCACCACTTAGCCCTAATTGTAACTTACCTTTTTTGGACAATACTCTTGGCATATATTCTCCTCAACCTCTCGGCCTCCATTAGAGTGAAAAACCCCCCTCTTTGTGAGCTTCTCTCTCTCGGCCTCTTCTTCCCCCTCTCTGTGTGACCTTTGTGGTTGATATATTGTGGGTATTTTCTTGGCCTTCTTCTTCCCAACCCATAGCAACCGGACCGGTGGCGGCATAGGGTGGTATTGGAGTTGTCTCAAGAAATGGTGTCGATGTTTTTGGTAAACTGAGCCCGGTTTTGCACTGCTTGGCTGTGGAATTCGGTCCTACAGCTATGAAATTCTTTCCCACTTTCAAATCGATTCAATTTTAGGGTGAGATTGGGCAATTTAGACAAACTGAATTTGAACCATTTTATGAGGACTGGAAGAGATTCAAAGATTTACTTTAAAGATGTCCTCAACATGGTTATTAGAATTGGATGCAGCTTAACATATTTTACGAAAGGTTGAATGGTCAGACACAAACGATGGTTGATGCCACTTCAAGTGGTACTTTGCTGTCCAAGACTGCAGATGATGTTATTCCTTACTGGATAATATATCCACCAACTTATCAATGACTAAGTGAGAGTTCAAGGGCAAAGAAAGTTGTTGGTGTCGATGACGTGGATCCCATTACTGCTCTAACAACTCAGATGTCATCACTTACCAGCCAAATAGTTACATTAAATAATCAGGGAACTCAACTAAACCAGGATATTAACATGGAGAATGAGCATGTCTAATATGTAAACAGCCAAGACTTGTGTTATTTGCATTGAAACTCCACGAGAAAGTGCGACATATAGTTGACCATGAGAAAATACATTTTCAGGAAGATATATTCCAACAGTAGGCATTGTTTGTTCTTGAGCCTTGTTAATGGTCATCATAAGGCATATATATCTTGAAAATTGTTTCCTCTTGAATTTGAATGGATATCCTTCATCATTTGCTAGAATTAATGGGATGCAAAGAAGGAAAACATGGTTTCCAACATGTTGTCCAACGATTATTTCTGCATGGATAATAAATCCCTTGAAATCACGAAAAATAATTCTTGTTCCATTGCAAACATTGGACAGTTTTCTTTTCAAGATAAACTTCCGTGGTGGGATACCATTTGGCAACAATATAATTAGAAACTCCTCGACGTAAAATTGATTTGTATCATATATTGCTTCGTCTAAGATGACAAACTCTTTATTTTCTCCAAGAAATAACCCAATTACTTTTGCCATTGTGGTAGTCAACATACTCATTTTTTTGGAAGAATTCCACATTGTGTAATATAATGAGAAGAAGCTGGATTTTCTGTTAAACCTATGAACATTGCATTGATTAAATATAACTCCAAAATTTCAGCATTGTCACATGTTATGACTATCCCTCTGGTAAGTTGATGAAGTCATCCTCTATGTAATATTTTGTTCCATTACCAATTTGGATAAAGTATTGTCTAAATCGGTTGTCATTTTGAGCGGGCATTTTTTGATTTAGTTGCAGTTTTATCATTTCCCTCAAAGGTACAATCTAGCCAAACTTTATCTAATTGTTTGTGTTTGTCTTGTTGTTCTGGGTAGGACATGTAATACTTGACCAAAATCTCCTTAGAATACAAAAATCTTACCATCAAATGGTTTTGAATTATCCAAGATATCTCTTAAAGTTCTATCAATAGTTTCTATTCTGTTCTAGTTGACCATTGGTGCTTCGTCCCATATTATGAGCTCTCCTTCTATTTTGATGTAGTATTTTTCTTTGTTATATTACATATTGTTGATTCATTACTTATATCTAACATAACAAAAAATTACAGTAGATAACTAGATAACAGTTTAAGAATCTCTATACAAAGTAGAGTGACTTTTTAATTAAAAATGAAAAATCAAATATTTCTAATTTAGTACCTTAATTCAAATCAAACATAAAAAAATGGGGAGGGGATGAGATGTAAATATTAGTTTAAAAGGCTGTTATAAGCATACTATAAGTTTAACCAAAGATTTTTTGTTTAAAAGACCAAAATATATGACATTTTAATTAAAATGTGACATGGCATGTAATTTTCTAATGTAGCACAAATATAAGAACAATATATTTTCTAATTTCATACTATGCAATATTTTGGTTCTTAATTATCTAAAAATTACGTGATCCTACTTCAAATCATTTGTGCAATGTAATTGATTACCAATAAAGAAATGAGTAAATCTGCACATCTGAATGCAACAGTGCATTAACAAATCAAATTGATCACAAATTGTGTAGAAGTTCACAAATCAAAGCTAAAAATTAAAAAATAATATCCAAACATATTATATTGTGGATTTCTTTATTTAACAAGCATGTTCGCAAACCAAAATGTCAAATCCACAACCATCTACTGAATAATTTGTAATTCAAAATGTATAATATTAAAATAATCTTACAATTTGCAAAAATAGAGATAAAATGTTTGTTGTACATCATTATTTACATAATCTTTTATAAATTGATGAGGTGCTAAAAAGAAAGTGGGGGAATTTTTATTTTTATTTTTATTTTTTAATTTGACTGATGAGATTTTGACACAATTAGATCTCTTCACATCATTTGTTGGTAAAGAAATCTGTAAGTTGTAATGTACACGTAGAAAAATAGAAAATAAAAACAAAAAAATTGTGCAGGAAATTAACAACAAATATATGAAAACATACACTTGGAAAATCAACAATTTGGGAAATTAAAACTATAAGCATGCAATAAATTTATCCTATTACTTGGGAAATTTGGATTTTGAGTTCATATTTTTCAGCAAAATTGAAGAAGAAACTGAGATAAATTCCAATAGAATAATCTAGAAGATGTTATGTATTCAGAACCTGAACTTTTTGATAAGAAATAATTTTGTGTTCTGTTATTCAATTTGTCGAGGGGTCATGTCTGAACTAGGGCGGACACAAGGGGATTTTGGGGGGTCATGTGACCACCCAACTATTTTTTTCCCCTCTAAAACCTTGATTGATATGAAGTAAAATTAGAATTTTAATATGAATCAAAATTAATGATTAATTTTAATAACATATTTCATTAGATTCATAACTTTTCAATTTTTATCAAAATTTACTAGAAATTTAATTTTAATCTCCATAAAAATGGGCAAAATCACAATAGATTTGAACTTTTCCATTTTTCTTACACTCTCGTGACTCTCTCACTCACGTATTTTATCAAAACCTTAACTCTTTTAATTTTTTAAAATTTGTCTATAGTTTTTCTATAAATTATAATATTTACTTTATTTCCTAATCATATTTTGAACCTAAATTTGAATTTTCTCCTATCAAATTGCGCATATAGAATGATCCGTAAATGATTATACACAATTTGACTTATATTTAACAAATTATGTTTATTTGATTGAATATTAGTAGTGAATATTGGTTATATGTTTTTTCTTTTTATTACTTCAATTGATTGTTTGTATCAAATGCACTATAAATTCCTTAAATATAAATATGCATTTTTTTGTGATGAGCAAAATATTAATAAAAGGGATATTCAAAATTAAATGGATAAAAATGACAAACAAAATATTAATGAAGGAATGTGTTTTTAAGCTTAATTCTGCATTTTCTTGAGTCAAGTATGAATTATTCAAAAATCAAGAACAAATTATTCGATCTATAAAAGGTCTTCTCATGCCCCCTAACTTAAAAAGTCTGCATCCGCCCCTAGTCTGAACTATAGATTTGTTTAGGTAATTAATTTTTATTCCATATATAATTTTTTATGTGCATAATGCACAATTTCTCTGATAACCAATCATATAAAAAAAAAATCCTCAACAAGACTTTTCAAACTAGTACATTTTCCACATTAAACAAAAACATTGTTATAAAACTGTGAAAGAACAAGAATAAAATAATAGGATTTGGAGAATCTAAACTGAAATGTGTAATTTTATTGTAACTATGGACCAATTTATATGGTCAAAATGAGACTTATAATCTGAATAGAATACACTCATTTAGATTATCTGAAGTATTCAAATGAAACCAGATAATCATCAATAATTATACTATATTTTTATAACACTATCCCTTTGATGATTATTTATATAATAATTGGCTCGTTAAAATATTGTTCAATAAAAATTCAGTGAAAAAGTAAATCAAACAAAGGAAAAAATAATACAGTTCATTATTGAAATTTTTTACTATAAGGAAAAATACTGCTTCATTAAAACATTAATAGGAAATCCAGTATGACAAAATCTAAACGAAGGAAAAATAGTACAACTATTCCCCCTAATGTTAATCACTGAACATCTTTGAGTCGATACATTCCAATCTCATATATCAATTTCTTAAATATAGATGTCTACGTTACTTCTGTTAATAAGTTAATTATATTGTCATTTGAATTAATTTGTTATACACTGATTTTTCCATTCTTCTGAAACTCATGTGTATAGAAGAATTTTGGAGAAATATATTTTGTCCAGACTCTTTTGAAAATACCTTATTTGAGTTGTGGAATTATAAAGTTCGAAAATTTTCATAGAATAGGATTAATTATTTTATATTGTATTTTGGAAAGTTGGGGGACTAAAGTGATATATGTATTAATTCAATTCTATTTGGGCCAAATATTTAGATTTCGATAGAGCGACGATAAGTATATCAATATTGGGCTCGTTAGATAGCTTGTATTTAATCATATATATTAGGGTTGACAAAAAGTAAAATCAGATAAGTTAGACCCAAGGTATTAGGGTTTATAGAAGCTGTTATTATTTGGTTTTGATTTAAATAAAATATTGTATTTAATTAGGGATGTGGCCATGTCTGGATTAAATTGAAAACTTGCTCTTGATTTATTAGTTTTGCATTTTGAGATTTGATAGGATTTGGTTGTCATCTATAGGTTAGATAGGGATAAAGTACCTGGATTGAAACTTTTTGAGAGTACACAGCACTTTGTAGACTTTTAGATATATCAAAATCCAATTTTTCCTTTCAACTTTGAATACAGATATGATACACAGCAGCAACAACACCACAAATCAAAAATAAAGAGTTGGAACGTGATATTGGTTTTACCTTTCAAATTTATTTGATCTAATGAGGTAGGATAATAGGGAGCCGTTGATTTTTATCCCGTTTAAAATGTTGTTAAATTATTATGCTACTGAAAGTTAAGGATATGATATGAGATGTACGTTATGGCCATCCGGTACCAAAGATATAATATTTGTCGAGCTCTTATCGATTCCTAAATGTATGATGACGGTATGATATTTTTTATACATGTTTTTAAACTTTTATTTGGGATTGCACCATTATTTGTGTCCTAATGATTATTTTCATATACTAACCCTTTTCCGTACACCTCATAGATTAGAATGGGTTGTTGGTTAATGGGCGATGAGGAACATTTGTGGTGCCAGGATTTATGAGAGTCAATATAAATAATTCAGTGTAATGTGACTATGGATTTTATTTTCAACATTACTTTATTTTAATTATCAGGTGGATTTTGTTATTTAAGATTTGTGACATATTTTATTTGATTATATTTCCTGTATGTTTTATTTGTTGTTAGTAAAACCAAAAATTTCATGTTGTGATGTTTGATATGTTTATTAAAATTACGTAATGAAACTTTTAGCAACGATTTAAACTTTAAAAATATGGGTTGTTACAGCAATACAAGTAGTATCATTTTCAACAATGATGCTTGGATATGATATAGCACGTAATGTAGCATGGTCCAAACAAAAGTTGAGAGTTTTGTTATATATGTAATGGGTTAGCGATGAATTGTAGATGTTAAATAAACGACCTTGTTAAATCATTTTGTGCATGGACATGAGAAACTGAATGTTCAATGCCTATTCCAATTAATATACAATGCTCAACAAATGCTTGTAATCTAAATTCATTAACATTATTTAAATCCATAGTCTTGATAGAGTATTCGGGAAATTGAGCTTGTAATTCTATTATTTGAGCAAATAGTATAGCAAAAACTACATTCCTAATGAAAAGTAAGTAGACGTGACAATCTAGTAGGAGAATCAATTAAGGCTATGAAATAATGATATGGTCCAAAATTGTTTACCAGAAAGTTGATGATTCAATATTAACCTTTGCAGTGGAAGTTATGATAACTAAATTGTCTTGTAAACAAGAAGCACGTAGAAAGTCATTAGGTATAAAAAAAATTCATGATTCTTTAGGGGATGTCCAAATGAGTTGTTATCATTTGATGTATTAGTAATGATGCTCTTGGATGTCCAAGTTAATAATTTCAATGTATAAATGTTTTTGGGTCAACAACCTTCGAGTTCATGATAATGTCTAATTCAATCATTTTTATGGATGCATAGTACATACCAGAGGGGAGTTTTCGGAGTTCTTATTTTTGCCCTGTTTGAGCGACATTCTTTGGAAAAAATGTATTTTTCAGCAGTGAATTGACATCATTTCAAGCACATATCATTCAACAAAATAATATTACAGGAAAATTCAAAATATTTCCTTGTTTGTTAACTACACATCCTCCATCAATCTACTATTCTAAAATACATTATTCCAAAATAATGTGGCTCAAACACACATTTTATCTATTTCTAGCCAAATACAAAATAAGTTGTATAACAATATTTAGTACTAATTTCTTGCATCATCAGAAGATATTTAATATTATTTCTTGTATTATCTTAATGTTTTTTATTACAATGGATATCTTTAAAAAAAAATCAAATTCATTATTGATTTGCTGGAATAAACGGCATCATCAATACATATAGTACTGGATCTTTCAAAGCTTTTAATGATGTTCAATACACTTGATATCGTATTATCATTACTTTTTGATAATTTTAATCCTAAGTACTTTTATCTTAGAGTGTGTGCATAGTTGCACTCTATGCTAAACAGATATCTTGATAATTCATTTCAATTTTTATTAATTTACGAAGGTTTATGCTTCTTTGGGAACAATAATATAATATTTTTCAAGAATATTTGAATATAGAATGTTATGATCTTCAGGAGCAATAATTAATATTTTTCTTAAATATAACAAAAAATAAAAATAAAATTCTTCATTAAAAAGTTACAATCCAACACGAGTTATTTTTTGTGCCTTTTTTTTAAAAAACAACAACAACAATTATTATTATTATTATTATTATTATTATTATTATTATTATTATTATTATTATTATTATTATTATTATTATTATAAGACGATTATCATACAACATTTTCTCTTTAGAAACAATAGCATAATATTATTATAAAATAGTAGATCTCGTAAAAATTATGCTCGTTGGCAGCAAGTAATATTTTACTGAAATATTAACAAAATATGAAATTGTGCTACGATTGACACAAAATATTCTTCAAAAATATTTATAGATTTATAGAGTTGTGATTCTTCTAGAACAAGTAATTTATTTTCATAAGATTCTCATATATCGCAACTCTTCATGAAATCAGCTCGTATTCCTTGATTATTTTTAATTCAAAGACCATGTAATTTAGAGTACTTATGTTCTTGATTAATTTTGTATTTTTTGTTGAATTATTTAATTATTTGATCACCAATTAGATAATTACTTGCTTATTATATCTTCAAGAGGTTCGTACTAGGTTTAGAACTTTACAGGATTAACATAAGGGCAATAGATGTTACTGATAACATGCATGTTATGTGCAATCGTATAGATAATCATGAGATTTACATTACTTTTCATATGAATTTAGAATAGAAATATGACCGTTACGTCTAAAATGATCATTAAATAAAATTGGAGTATCTATTTTAAAGAACACACAAATTACACTAGATTATAGGTTGAGATTGGAAATAGGATAACAATAAGTGAATTCGAAATTCCAGCACATACTCATATTTAATTCAAAACCATCTTAGATAATTAATAGATAATTTAGACATAAATAAACCAATCTATTTTGCTAAATTTATATTCGAATTTGATAACAAGTTGATACAATTCAGTTTAAGATTTATTTCATGTAAGATAATAGTTTTACTCGCTACATAATAGTTGTGAACGATCCCATACACTTGTAGAATTCCATCCAAAAAAAATTTGGTACCATTTTTGGGAAATAAATTTTTTAAATTGAATTTATTAATTCATAATTGTATTCAAAATCATATTTTTTTGTTTTTGGCTATCCATTGAAATATTTGATCTCTCTCTTGTTTTGTGGTCTTTTTAGGTACTATTTAGCAGTTTATGCAAGATTTTGACGCAAGATTTTGACGAGCTTGAGCTTCCACCATTAGATCTGAGATCGAAAAAAATCTTTAGGTAAAAAATAAGAAGACAGAAAATATCAAGTCAAACCAAAATGGCTGAAGATAAGAATCAGAATCAAGTTACCTTCAGTTCAATCAGTTAGAGAGGTAATTAACGAGGGCAAAATGCTCGTTAGGGACTATGTGATCCTCGTTCCAACTCCCACTTGGTCCAATATCATATATACTTATTTTCGAGCAAGTGAACAATCATCTTCAACTAAATGTCATCAATTTGTCTTTGTATCATCGAGACATCAATTTCTTTTGGAAAGCACATGAAAATCCTCATGATCACATTCAAGCTTTTCTACTACTATGTAAGGTCATTAGCCATGAAATAGTGTTAGCAAATGTCTTTGAAATGCATTTATTTTCTCACACTTTGAAGGATAGCACAAGGAATTAGCTACATTTATTATTTGTCGGGACAATCATATCTTAAAATGACATGGTACACAAATTTACGCTGAAATTCTTTCCAAGTCCATCATATCAAAAATGAGATACATACATTCAATTAGAGAGAACTCGAGAGATGTCCAAATACATAAGAAATTTTCAATGATTTATTTCGAAAATGTCCAAACATTGATGTTCCTAAACATGCACATGCATACTTCTTCAAGTTTTACTGAGATGATCCATGCTTCAGCAGGTGGATCATTAATGAAGATGTTAGTGGATAATGCCTATGAGCTGTATGAAAGAGTTTTAGAAAATAATGCTATGCAGCCATTCGATAAGAAAACGACAAAGAAAACAGCAGAGCTTCATAATATTGTTAAATATCAGCTTTAGGAACCCAAATGGGGTATTGATAAAGAAAATGGATACCATCATTCAGACAATGCGCATGATGCACCCAAGGGCGGAGCCAGGATTATTTTTCAGTGCAGACATAATTTAATGCCGAACTTCGAGTTTTTTACTACGGATTTAATGATGATAAAAAATAGAACAATATTACGACAATACTAAAGATGACATAGCATTATTCTATAAAAATTCTATAAAAAAAGGCCATCAAGAAAGTTTTATATAAGCTAATCACCTTGCAGTTGGCAGTGGCCTGCTTCTCAAGAACTGAAGCCTCCGATTTTTTGTATGAAACATTCTTTAATATCACATCTTTCCTCTTTCCTAGGGAAACCACCAATCATCACTGTAATGTGGACTCCATTGCATGTTTCAACAACTAACCTTTGAGAAGAGGGAGTGCAGCATTGACCAATCTCATCTCACTCCATTAAGTGCCTCAACAGCAGGAGGAACATCTAGTATGTGAAGGATGACGGATTCGTCAGTGCCCTACATCACATCCCTAGCAATCATAAGAGCAAGAGCACATCCAATTTGCCCTTCCAAATTAGCAAGCTTCAATCAATCCAGTTCTAGATATAATATAGATTTAAAATCCAGAAAATAGTATTAGAGCAAATTAAATATTTTGATTTAGACACTTGAATAAAAACCATCGACACTCAACCATATAATAGAACTCCCTCTGTTTCCTAAATGTTGCTTAATTTGACAATGATCATATTTCCAGATAAGCTACTAGTTTAGAGCACATTTCTAGTTTTTTGTTCGCAATGGAATTCGAACAATGTATGCGTTTAAGTGGAAAGATTCAAGATTCAAAAAATTTCCTTCAGCAATTCACAACATCTAATTACTGGATGCAATTCAACTCACAGAATCACAAATACTAAAAGCAAAAATAGAGCAATTTACTAAGCAATTCATAGTGGTAGTAATACTAGAAGCAAAAGCAATTCACATTTCACATAGCAATGAATTCACAGAGCTAATTCCATAAACAATACAAAACTAATACATGATTTTAATTCCAACACAATGAAGAAAAGATTAATAGGTCATCTAACTCATAAAAAAAAATATTTAAGTTCACTATATGTTACCAGAAAAAAATTGAAAGTTTAAAACATTAAACAAATCAAAATAACAAATAAAAAGAAAAGAGAAACAAGAATGCTTTGGGGGCTTCACCTTCTTCTTCTGCTATGTTGCCGTCTGTGGAGTCGTCAGTGGAATCAAAGGTGTTTGCCGACTACCATTTAGGGCTCGAAAATAAAAAAGAATCGCAAGAGATTCCAAGATTGGGGGAAGACGGCATCGGGTGGCGAGAGTTCTTGAGAGGTCGAATACCGGAGCAAAACAGCAAAGATTGAGCAGTTGTCCTGGAAGTCGAATTGCGGGGCGGAATGAGAAGAAATGGATGATTTGAGAGTTGAATGGTATTGGTATGGGTTGGATAATTGAATTGGATTTGGGTTTCTTGGCTGGGCCAATTCTTAAAATTTAAAAAAATAAAAATAAAAATAAAATAAAGGTATTTGGGTAGGGCCCAAAGGTTCAGTGCGGGCATATGCCCGCACTGGACCTCATTGGGCTCTGCCCCTGGATGCACCTAACCTATACTAGTTTGTGAAGGCTAAGAGATGAATCATACAATTGCAAGTTGTCCCCTAGCTTTCACTCATACATTTCAATTTGAAAAAGCTTAGTTAGCTATGCTAAAAAAAAATTTAGAAGTGGTAGAACAACCCTCACTCTAACATGTATAATTCGGGTTGGAGAAATCATTTAAACTTTACATAGACAAATAATCAGGGTCAAGGAAATCAGAATTAGTGCAAGCCACCAAGGTTTCAGCATCAACAAGATTGGAGGTCATCGTTGGAAGACATATTTGCCCAATGTATTACTAAAACTAACAATACGTTATCTAACCAACAAGCTTCGATAAAGAATTTAGAACATCAAGTGGAGCAGATAGCAGCTGTATTATCCATCAGAATTTAGGGTACCCAACCAAGCAATACATAAATAAATCCTCTGGAACAAATGTTAGCGATTAAAACCATAGAAAATGATGTCGTTAACTTGCCACCAATCAAGTTATCTACTTATGTAAGAGCTTATATGCCGCAAGTCCCATTTCCTGAAAGGATTCAAAACTAGCTTAAAATTGAACAAGTTCAACTGTCACTACAAGGAATGGAGTTTAGTTGCCACAATTTTAGTGTAGGAGGAATGAGATTGAAGATAATCGAGTACTCACACTGGTGAAGAAAAAGTTCAATCTGAAAAAGAAACAAGGGTCAATCAAGAAGAGCCTTTAGATAGTCCACATGTTGAGGCTATCGTTCCTGTTGATATACGCATATCTCCAATCCTATTTTTCTAGAGGTTGTAGAACAAAAAGCTAGTGAAGTAGTTTGTGAAATTCTTAGATGCCATCAAGAAGTTTCATATCAACATTCCTTTCACCAATGCAATCATATAGTTCCTAAATTATAAAAAGTTTTTGAAATAGATGTTAAATAAGAAGAAAAAATAGCTAGAATATAAAATAGTGGCCTTAATAGAAGAATGTAGTGCAATCCTACAACATAAGCACCCTCCTAATATAAAATATACAAGAATATCACTTTACCTTGCTCTATAGGAAATTATTATGATATTAATGCTTTAATTGATTAAGAAGCAAGTATTAACCTCATACCGTCGTCTATATATAGAAAATTAGATTTGAATGAGCAAAAGGAAACTAACGTATCTCTTTAATTGCGGATCGATCTATCAAGCACCCTCAATGAGTGATTGAGAGTATGCTCATCAAAGCTGGAAGTTTCATATTCCCAGTTGATCTTATCAATCCTTGACATAGGAGAAAACCAAAACATGCCAGTAATCTTGGAAAAACCATCCTTAGGAGCTTGACGTTCATTCATAGTTTTAAAAATGGTGAACGTATCTTGAGGGTTGAAGACAAACAAATTTTTTTTTAGCATGAATACTACACTCGAGCAACCTACTTACCTTGAGGAGTGCAATAGGAATGGTCATGAAGAGATGGATAATTATATAAATCATCGTACCCAAAAAAAAAAATTTTGATAGACTGGTAAGAGCAATTAAGGACCAATATGGCAATTTTAAAGTTTGGAGGGTCAAAGATGAATTCAAAAACATCTATATATGCAACCGTTGTAAAGCTGAAAATACCATTTTCAAGCTATCATAAGAAGCCAGAGCAACAAAGTCAAGTTAATGATTATAAACAAACACTTATTGGGAGGCAACCTAATTTTCTTTCCTTTTTATATAAATTGGGTAGTTTATTGCTTTTGTATGATAGATATTACTTTAGGCATTTTCATCCTCATAAACATATCATTGAGGCTGTAGTATATGGTTTAGAATAATATTGGCAGGGACACAAGTTCTTATTTGCAGTCGTAGGTCCCTTGTATGCAGTTGCAAACATTCCCCTTTCATCCCTACATTTTCTTGTTGGTTGTGATGTGTTTGAGCTTAATATAAATTGTTCCATATTGTTATATCACTGATGATTGAATTTTACTTATTTTGTAGGACACGACACCTAAACACACAAACCACCAAAAGACAAGGGAAAGGACACATCCAAGTAGACCATTAGTTCCAACATTATTGTTCCAAATATGCCTCCACTATCAGATATACGTTCGGGAAGTATCTAATTTCCTTCTATGCCCTTTTATTTTTCCTAATTGATGTTATTGTGAGACAATTGGGCAATGTCAAATAATTTTAGGGTGAAAAAAAATATTGCATTTTTACTTTTGTATTTGTGTGATTGCTGCGGTTTTATCGCTTTACAAGACATAAAAAAATTAAAAAAAATTGTAAAATGATATTTGTCTTTTTAGTTGAGTGCTTGTGTGGGTTAATTACCCTCGTTGGCTATATAATGTATATATTTGGAACTATGTATTGAGTTATAAATTCTGAATAAGTTATATCTGCTTAGATTAATTTATGCTTATCCATGTGAAATTTGATATTCATGTGCACGTGATTTAAGTTTTGCATTGTAAAGTAGCGTGTTAATTCATGTTTGATAGGTTGAAATAGTGGACTTTGATGCTAAACCCGAACTACCACTACATTAAATATTCCTAGATCATTTTGAGTATCGTTTGGGGATGATTAAATTGTTGTTTGTAGATATTTCAATAAACTGGTGATTCCACGTGTGAAAAAAAAATTCTACAGTTCTCTTAGGCTAATAAAATGGAAAATTAGGTGACAATTAAGTTAGAGGTTGGGTCTTGAGAATGAGTGTTTAATGAGGGGTATTGCATAAAAGGAGAAAACGCTACCATAATTTATGAGTGAAAGCCACCCTATAAAAGATCCCAATGAGGATACTAAAAATTCCAAATAGAAAAATAAAAAAGGAATCAAAGTTAGTGCATGAAACATAAGATAGTGTATATGAATGATTAAATCCAAAAACTTATTTCAGAGAATTAGACTTTTTAATATACATTCAATCTTAGTTATGTCCCCCAAAAAAAAAGAGTTAAAAGAATAATTTTGGGGTGTGTATCTTATGAGCGAGGAATGGACATATTTGACCATTAAGATTCAAAAATTGAATCAACTTATAAATTTGTGATACTTTAATTAACTCTTCATACAAACACATCAATTTTACATTGGATAAGTAGAAGTTGATTCTTATGTTGTGATTTTGAAGTTGTTCTAGATTTGATGCAATGATTTTAATCTTGAGACAAACAACCGGTTATCTGACCAAAGCTGGTTCATGGTTCCATGTTGAGATAGATAATAATTTTGTTTTGAGTACAAATATATGTTCAAATTTGAAGGTGTTTGATAAGTGTATTTTATACACTTACATATGCCATTATTATAGCTCAATCTCATGTATATATTGTTTATTAGGTAAAGGTCAATATTTGAAAGTGAATCTTCAAGAAAGGACGAAAAAAGAGCTACAAATTTTTTTTTTCTAAAATTTAGGGACCAAATTACAAATATTCAAAAGTTGATTGGAACCAATAGACAATGATTGAAGGCTACATAAAATCAATTGAATATAATTGGAAGAAGAAGAAGGACAACGATTTAATGAAGAAATGATTTGATTTGAACGAAGGAAGAAAGCTGTGGACCAAATTGCTATATTACAGAAGAACCTACACCAGGTGATCGCATTGGGTAAATCTCATTTGTTGCTCATCTTTTTGGTGAACTTGAGGCATATGATCGTATGGTAGCAATTTGGAGGGCGGAGTCAATTTCCTTATTCAGATGAAATTCTATACGAAAATAACTTGTGAGTGTAATTTAACCTACCAAAAGGCCACGGAAAATAAGATCATATATTTCGGGTGATGACTTTTGATATTTTTTGTGTAATTTCATTAGCAACATACTAGGCTAAATATTTAATTTGTTGGATGAGGATGAAACATTTTATCAATTATTTTAATTTAAAGACCAAGTAATCAGTAATGTGAACCCCGTTGTAGAATGCACCTGGAACCCACACAAGATTTGAAACGAACCCTAAAGAAGCTAAAATCAGAGTTACAGCTTTGATCCAATGATCTCTTGAATAAAAAAACCAAGGCTGGAGGGGTTGAAAGCCATGAAGATTAAAACTCTATGATGAGTTCTAGCTAGTTCAATTAAAAATAAGACTGAAAGCTTTATATTTAATCTCTCAAAATAATGCATTGTTCTTTGTATAATGAAAGTGCCTTATATAGACAGACTCAAACAATTCTAATTAACTTGTAAAACAATTAGAAAAAAAAATGATAAAATAACATACCTATATAACTTGTAAAACAAATTTGAGTGAAACTAAAATTTTGCGAAATAATGAAAGTACCCTTGAACTAACTCAAAGCAGAAAAAACTAAAATGGAACCCTAAACAACAGAATTTCACCCTAAACATATGTTAACTTTATTCGACAAAACATGTGCAGAATCAAAAAATGCTTTCAGATTGTACTCAATGACGAAATTCGACAAACGATCTGAACATTATGTTCTTTTTCATACATCCTTACTATTCCTATTTAGCTTGAATCAAATGCACTAAAGTTGGATCTTCTTCCTTCATGCTCATCTTGAAACTTGTTGTCTTACCTATTGCACTTAAACTCTCACCCCTTGTAGTTTGGACAAGTCCTTGCCGAGCTTCTTTAATCTTATTTGCTCTTCACCTAGTTTTGGGCTCCTTTGGAACACATAATGGATCCTTGCTAGTCCCTTCATAGTACCTCGAATCTTTACCTATATCAGTGAGAGAAAGATCAGCAACAATAAATATAGTAGACACATTATACTTACTTGGAAGGTCCAATTCGTAGGCACTATCATTAGCCTTTTCAATGACTAGAAATGTTCCATCTCTAGGATGTAATTTAGACCTTCTTTAGGCTTAAAAACATTCTTTCTGCATGTACACCCAAAACCAAACACCTAGTTCAAATGTCATACATCATTTTCCTTTATTAGCTTGAAAAGCAAAATGTCCATTCTTCTTTTCAATTTGAAGTGTAACCTTCTCGTGATTGACCTTACCAATTTGTCCTTCTTATTCTCATAGAAACTACTTCTTTTATCGAGGGAAAATGAATTAAATCCAATAGAGTTAGTAGATTAATACCATAAACAATTTCAAATTGAGAATAAGAAATAGTAGAATTCATGGTCCTATGGTATTCAAATTCTACAAATGGCAAACAATGCTTCCAATTTTTCAAATTCTTATTGATTATAGCGCATTAAAATTGAGTTGATGTTCTATTAACTACCTTTGTCCATCTGTTTATCGGTGAAATGTAGTAGAAAACAAAAGCCTAGTTTCTATTACACCACAAAACTCTCCAAAAGTGGTTAAGGAACGTAACATCCCTATTAGACACTATTCCTAGGTATACCATGGAATCGCACTATCTCTTTAAATAATAAATCAGTTATATTCGTGACATTATCTGTTTTATAAAATGGAATGACATGTGACGTATTACTAAACTAATCCACCGTCACGAATATAGAATATCTACCCTTTTTAATCCTAGGCAGCTCTAACACAAAGTCCATAGATATATCAAATCACAACAAATGATTTGGCCTTTTTTCAACTAATGTGTCTACTACAAATGCAATTAACATCTATTTTCATCATAAGCCTATAAAAGTGCTTATGCAACATTTCTAAAGTTTTCATCAAAATGCCCTATCAAACCCTCTACATGTGCTTCAAGCACGAGCAATTCAAGTACGGAGCAGTTAGGAGCACAAATGGATGTAAACGAGCCACCCCGTTAGCTTCATGCATGGCCCAACAAAAAATTGTCTCGTGCTAAAAAAGCTTGTCTGGAAAAATCAAGGTTTGGTGCAAGCTTTTGGCTTGGGTAAAAAAAGCTCGAGTCTTGGAGATATTCTAAATTCTTTTTAACAATGTAAATTTTGTGCAATTTATACTAATTATAGATTAAATAAAAATTATAACCCTCCTAATTTTTTCGGGTTTAGGATCAATTGAAATCAACATAACTCGAGTTAAAATTTTATACGAATAAAATATTTCATATATAATTTTTTTTAAAACAAATGGATTTAAAAATTACATAATGAAATCAACAAATCGATTTAAAACAATAAATTGGAGGGTTTGTGGCTGGTCATAACCAAGGAACCTGTAAAGGATTTGATAAAGATACAATTAATAGATCAAGTTCTGGATCTACGATATCTAACTTAGGAAGTTGAGCCCAATAAGGCAGTGCTGATGCAAGTGATTTAATAGGTTTGTTTGATATCTAGGCATGATTTACACATTTGGCACTTTAAAATCAAACTCCAACAGCCTTCTTCATTATTTATAAATCGTATTCTTACTAAGTCATAGGTATCTAGGAAAAAGATATAACGAAGAGGTGCACTTTGTTGTTCATCTAGATAAAAGATACAATTCATATTTGTTATTAAACATCTTTGATGCATATACAAGCCCTTCCCAATCTGTTATCTGGGACACAATGGTGCTTTCTAAGGCAAAACTTGCATGTCAATCAAAACCATTTACATGTGAGAACTTACCAACGATCTATAATATGGCATGAACAACAGTTGTCATGCTTCTCTGCAACTTTAGAAGAAAAACTGCTTCTTGAGAGTGAAAATCGGTTTCTTGTAGCTACCTTTAAAAAGCAGGTAGCACAGTGCCATTTTGGCTCATGTGGCTCGACGAGCTACACAAGATGGCTCCGGCTCCGGCCATCATCCAAATATTGGGCTCAACTCGAACATTGGCTCAGGTCTAATGTGTCGTGAGCCAAACTAGATGGAGCCTTTCCTAATTAAGCCATAGGCCGCCTAAGCTGAGAAGTCGATTTGACAACCTTAAGCACACATAATCTATTTTTCCTAAACAAGTAACCATCTTGCCTATGTACATATATATTTGCTCAATTTCCATACATATCTTTAACATATTCAAATCCAAACATTTGTGCGCTTAAAGAAGTAAGATATGCATACCACCGGGATAATGCATAGCAACTATGTTTTCCTTGCCTTGTTTATATCAAATTACATAGGGAAAATTTTCGATATAGTCCATCCATCTAGCATGCCTATTGTTCAACTTACCTTAACCCTTTAGATGTTTCAATGATTCATGGTCGGTATGGATTATAAACTCCTTTGACCATGGATAATCTTAATATGCCTCCAAAACTCAAATGAGAGCATAAAGTTCTTTGTCATATATAGGGTACTTTAAAGTCGTCCCACTTAACTTTTCACTAAAAAAAGCTATTGATCTCCCATTCTGCATTAAAACAACTCCAATTCCTATTCCTAAGACATCACATTTAATCTCATAAGTTTTGTTAAAGTGAGGCAGTGCTAAAACATGTGTAGAACACAACCTATCTATAATAATATTAAAAACATTTCCTTATTCAATGCCCTGACAAAGTTTAACAGTTTTTTACAAGCTCAGTGAATGATGTGGCAAGTGCACTAAATTCTTTAACAAAACGCCTATAAAAACTGGTTAAACCATGGAAGATTCTTACCTCAGTTATACTTTTAGATGTTGGTTACTCCTTGATAGTTTTTTTACTTTTTCGTCATCTACTTCATTACCTTCCAAGAAAAAGTAATCTTTACATGCAAAATGTACACTTTTTAAAATTATCATGGAGTTGTTTTCATCTCAAAACAACAAGCATACATCTTAAATGCTCATCTAAGTATTTTTAGAATATCATCAAAATAAATTACTACAAATTTGCCTATGAATGCACGCAAAACATGGTTCATTAACTTCACAAAAGCACTAGGTGTATTAGTAAGTTCAAATAGCATAACTAATCACTCATATAACCCATATTTAGTCTTAATGACTAGGTACAAATCTCCTTCTCATGAGAGTTTTCAATTCACCCACAAAGTTTTTTATAGGTCTCTCATGATTTTCCCTCCAATTTGTCACCAGTTGATCCTACCATATTATTGCATAATCAGTAAATTCTATCACTGCTAGCTTTAGCTTTTTTTCTCCTCAAAATAATTATAACAATTGAAGATCAATTTCAACTTCTTCTCCCACTCCTAATAAACTTTTGGATCATTTTTACTTTGGAACGGAGGTATTTGCATCTCAACACTATCCCAAGTTTCTATCAACTCTGTCTCCATCTCGGCCATCAAAGTCTCTAGGATTTCCTCTGGGCCCCCTTTCATGTCTATCTCATCTATACCTTATCCTAACCACTCTAGCCATTGAGATTTGGTCATACTCATTCTCACTTTCTATTTTATTATCATCATAAAATTCAGCCCTAAGATTACACCTATCTTGCCTCCTAACATTATGAACTCTTTTTAATTATCCCCTTTGTAAGTTTACAATCATCATATCCTGTCTATCCTTTCTATCCCTAATATTTCCAAACATTACATTCATCTTCTCAAATTGTTGTTGCTATGCTTTCAACATGAAGAATTGGTTGTTCTCATCTCTAGATGTAGATCCTCATTTGTCAAACATCTTAATAACTAGGAATGGTAATTCCTCACGTGTTTACACTCAAGTGTCTCACTCAATATTGGCTTTTCCTCGATAATAGACACACCACTCTTCCAGTTCTCCTCTTTATGCTTTCTTTGTCAAGTTCTCTAAGGAAGTAACATAACTCTAGTAGTCTTAGTAATGTTCAAACTAACAAGAACTCAAGAAACAAAAAGGGTCAAAGGACTCAAGAATGGCTCAAGAAAGAAGATCAAAAGAATGAAAACATCTAAAGAATTCCAAGAAAATTTTCTTGAATTTGGTTTATGCCTTTTCACAACAAGATCGATTCCCAAGGATGACATATGTATCAATTAGTAATAAAAATGGTGTTTCTTAGAAAATAACACCATGAATAAATCAAAAAAGGATTTCTTGAAATTGAATATGATTTTCTTGATTTTTTTTGTACTTTTCTTGAATATTCACGACTTTTTTCTTGAACTTTCTTCACTTTTTCTTTTGAATGTTCTTTGCTATTTTTCTAATTTCATTTTGTTTAAGAAAACTTAATGGAAAAGATCAAACACGGGACAAAAAACTGAAGAAAAAAAATTGTTTTGGTGCACTAGGGTTAATGGACTAAAAAAATTCTTGAATGTTCCCAGTGCGATCATTTTGATGTGAAAGACTCAAAAAACTTGATGGAGGCTTAATGAAGAAGACACTAGAAGAATTGGAATTGGAAAACAAAAGAAGATAAGGAACAAAAACCTAATTTTAGAGCCAAAGCTCTTATATCAAATGATGTGAATCCCGTTGCAGGATATACTTGAAACCCACACGATTTCATATGAAACCCCCAAAAAAAAAGCTAAAATCAGAATTATAACCTTGATCCAATGATTTATTGAATCAAGAGCCAAAGATGGAAGGATTGAATGCCACAAAGATTAAAACTCTTTTATAAATTCTGGATAGTTAAATTAAGAACAAGATTGAATGCGAAAATCTCACTTTATATTTAATTTCTCAAAGTTTGACATCTTCATTCAAAGAAGTTTGACCCTAAAAGTTTGACATCTTCATTTGACAAACATGTGCAGAATAAAAAAATGTTTCAGAATTATAGTCACGGACAAAATCGACAACCAACCTAAAAGTTACATGCATTTTTGTACACCCATCTTCATTTTTGTCCAGCTTGTAACAAATGCATTAATGTTGGTCCTTCTTCTTTCATGCTCATCTTGAAACTTGGTATCTTGGTTGTTGCACTTGATCTCTCGGTCCATATAGCTTGGATAAGTCCTTGCATGGCTTCTTTGATCTTATTTGCTCTTGACCTAGTAATTGGCCCATCCAGTAACACGGAATGGATCCTTATTAGCTTGCTCTCATTGATTCTCATCATTTAGAGTATTTATGTTCTTAATTAATCTTGTATGCTTTGTTGGATTATTTAACTGCTTGATTGCCAATTAGGTGACTAGTTGCTTATTACGTTTTCAAGAGGTTCATAATAGTTTAGAACTTTACAAGATTAACATACACATTTAATGGAATATATAAGGGGTTGTCCTCTTTGTGTTTCAGTTTTTAGTTTTTAGTTTTGAATTCATTTTGGATTTTATGTTTTGAGTGTTCATTTTGAGATGCGTGCTTTTTGTCATTTTGAAAAATTGTTTTCAAAATTAAAAAAAAAATGACAAATGCGTTTACTTTCTAATTTGGAAAAACTGATTATCCAATATATNCTTTACCTATAAGAATAAGAAAAGCGGCTGTCATTGTGCTTAATGCATTGAAATTCTATGTTGGTGACCAAGTTCGAATCTCAGCCACCTACCAATTTATTTGAAAATTTTGTAATGTGCATATAAAAAGAAAATTCCTTTGCATTGAATTGTGGTGAAACAGAATCCAACTCGTGACCTTCAAAAAATCTGTGACTCTCCCGACTAAGCTATCCTACTATTGGCAAAATTTGACTGTTGTCCGCATTTTTGAAGTTTTGGCTTGTTTTAATTGAAAACAGCCAAAACGACTTTTTGGTGTTTTCCATTTTCTTTTTAAATTTTAAACTCGTTTTTGAAAATTCATTTTTGAAAATAGTTAAGTAAATGTGTTTTCAATGTTCTCGAAAATTAAAAACTGAAAATGGCCTAAAAACAGCAAAGAAAATAGGCCCCAGCTTTTTATAAAAAATTTTAACCACACAATAATCAATTTTTATCTTGCTAACGCTTTATAAAAAAATTTCAAACAACCCTTAAATTTTTTTAAACTTTAATTATGGGCAAATTAGGCTAAATATCCTCAAAAATTAACTAATTTGATTAATAACCTATTAATCAATTAAATCATTTAAGCACATAATTTATACGTTCTAAAACTACAAAATCCCAGTCCCAATTCTAAAAAACTCCCCCAATTCTAAAAAACTCCCAAAGAAAAACCGTTCAAAAAAAAAAAAACCACAAGCATACGTGATCATTGTAAAAATAATAAAATGTGTGAGTCAAAAGTATCATTCCCACGAGAAATAAGGTCTACTTTGAAGTTCAATAGTTTTTATCACATTCAAAGTGTAGTAACATCAAAAGAGAATTGGGTTTTGTTATCTATACTAATGTCTACTCCAAGAAAGCAAGTAAATATAATGTTTTATCTATGTGAATGATTGTATTGGATTCATGTATTCCCCAATTTCCATCTATTTCAACTCTCAATAATTAATCTATTCAATTCATGCATTTTTGACAACCGTTAAAGCTAATATATTAAATGCTCTTTCCCAAGATATACCAACCTATGATTAACAAGAGACGATCCTATTCCTAGTCTAAATTCATATGAAAGTCATGCATCTAGTTTAGATTATTAATAAAACTGCATGTATAAAAGAGATTATTCCTAATTCTAACTACACTGTTGATTTTACCACGTTCTAGACTTATTGTGAGTATTCTTAACTACAATAAGCAACTAACTATTCAATTAATGACTAAACATTCAATAGTACAATGAGTATATAAAACCAATCAACAACACAAGAACTTCCTAAATTAATGTCTTGAATTGGTATAAATGAAAATATGGTTCAGACACTCATCCAATACAATTAAAAAACTAGCCTAACATTTTAAGAATTAAATTACAAAAGAACGATTGGAAAATCATCACCTGAAAAGAAGAAATAATGAAGAAATAGGAATTTTCCACGTCATTGATCTGAAAATTGAATTCAGATAAAAAAATCTTCAATATCCTATGCCATTCGTCTTGACTGCACTTGTTAGCCTTGTTCTTTGCCTTCAAAACTGATTAGAATATATGAATTTTTAAGTCAAAGGGGGCTTTCTCACCACTTGGATGGCTTATGGTATATATAGAGTGTCAAAAGATTGCATACCAAAAGTTTTCAAAATAAAATAAGGAAACACAATTTTTTTTTCTTGAAATTGAACCTTGCATAGACATGGTTCATTTGGTGCGTATGCACAATAGATTCCAAATAGCCTCAGTCAACCCAAATAAGGTTTGACTATACACATGGCCTATAGGCCTATGTGTACACATGGTATTGCCATTTTTTAGATCAAATTGTATATTGGTCCCTGAATTTATCACGTGTGCATTTTGGTCATTTTCAACAATTTCTCATCCGGTTGACTTCTCTTCAACTCCAATTGACTATTGGCATTCTTAAATTGCCATCTTGCAATCTACCATAACTTTTGAGGTATCGCATTTTAGTCGCTATATTTTTTATTTTGCCATTTTTCTCTATTTTCACTTGTTTTCTCAAGTTCTACATTAACTCATAAGTTTTACCAATTAGACACAATATAACATAAATTAGGCTATATTTCGTCAAAAAAAATAAATAAATAAACTACAAAATTTCATCATTTAAAATCCCAAATAAGTGTATAAAATACACTTATCACCCACAACTTCGCTTCTCCTCACCACCATCTCTATCGATTCCGCTTCAAGAAACCCTCACCCATGGCTCCTAAATTCTTGATGCTTCAACCAATGTACCTTTAAAAGTCCCAAAATCAGAGAACCACATTCATTCGACTGCAACTTTAAGTCCGACATTATTACAGAAACTTTCACTCGACTCAAATCATGTGTGGAGAAAGTGAATTTAAGGCGTTGAAGAGAAAATCAAGTGTTATTGAAGAAGGAACTTCAAAGAAGAACAAAAGATTCACAAGTTCATAAACCTAAGGTCAAGATTGTGTACAATTTTAAACTTTTTATGGATTTTATTTGATCTTATGTTGTATTCATTGATGGTTTTGAGATGAATCTGATTGTTTATTCCATATCTGATTTGCACTTATTATGTTATATTACGTTGTTATACAGAGTTGAGGCGAGCCTTATTTTGGGATGTCAGCCCAAGATGGCCAGTGTCAATGGCAAACAGGGGCCAAAATAGCTCGTGTTATTTGAAAAAATTTTAAAAAATGACAGCAACGGCTACGTGTTAAACAACGTGAGGTAGTCATATCCTGTTGCAAGCAACTATTTATACAAAAATAGAAAGCCCTCTATCGTAAAAAAAGGCAAATGTAACATCTAATTAAAATTTTGTAGAAATAGAAATTTTTTGCTATGAATACGAGGTAAATTTTTTGCTTTCATATCAACTTACTTCAACAATATTGAAATTGCAGTATTCTATTTTTCAAGTTCATTCTCCAAGTTCTTTGCTCTAATATTCAATTTCTTTTACTCTAATATTGAGCATATTTTGCTATAATAGTCACAAATGAATTTTACTAGTGATGAGAATAACCAATTTAAGGGTAGTTCGAGCATTCAATCCAACCATGACACATCTCAAAATGTTCCAATTGATTTGGAGGATATCGAAGGGGAAGAAATACTTGAGATTAAAAGGTTAAAAACGGAATTTTCGAATTGTTGGTAACATATGACACGTAAAACATTATTGTTCAAAATGGAGTAGATACTTAAAAAACATGTTGCAATTACTATAACAAAAAACTTAGTTGGAAGCCTGATTCAAGTACAACTCATTTGAATAGGCAGGTATTAAAGAATTGCAAAGCAAAACCACTTGATCTCGACTCAAAACAGATCAAACTAGTGCTTGACAATTCTAGTTCTACTCTTTACACCTTTGTATATTCTGGAAAAAATCACGTAAAGGAATGGTTGTATACATGGTTGCAGCTCAGATGTTACTTATGGTGATAGACCCCAATTTGATTGTAAAAGATGGTTTAGAACATATAAGATTGCCTGTAAATAAAATTAGACAAGCAGTAAATGCAGTAAATTTTATTACTGTGTCATCAACAATAAAACAAGCACTTAACTGTTTATATACAGAGTATGAATTGAAAGAAAAATCATTTGCTACTATATAGATGGGACTCTACATATTTTATGTTGCATTCGTGTGAAAATTATGATAAAATTATTTAACTATATTATAATGGTAAGCATACTTATGGACCCAAACATAATTTGGAAAAATGGAAATGGTCTATTAAAAATTGTGTGAAGAAATTCTTAAAACCTTTTTCGACACCACAAACAACGGTAGCGGTGTTTATTACCCCTAAATCTTCACTTGTTTTAAAACACATTTTTTTTTATATTTCACAAACATTTCATAAATATAGGAGTTTGCCAATATTTGTTGATGTATGAAGTTAAAATTTTATAAATATTGGAAAGAGTTGTCCTCTTCATTTATTTAAAAACAAGTTGATAGTATAATGTTCGAAGAGTTGCAGCAGATCTACATAATTTTTAAAGTTATTGTTTTCCGAAAAATTTTGTATATGAAATATTTTATTCGTATATAATTTTAACTCCGAATATGTTGATTGTAGCTAGTCCCAAACCCCAAAAAATGAGGGTGGTGGTAACTTTTGTTTAATTTACAATTTGTATAAATTGCATATAAATTACTTTAAAAAATTTTAGAATGTCAAGAGTTAAAAAAAAAAAATGGGGCTCGGGTAGGGTCCAAACCAAGCTTCAATTTTATGGTTGAGCTTTGGAACGACTTGATTAGGGCCAAAAAAAAGTCCAAGCCTCGAGTTTTGGCTCGACTCGTTAACATCTCTATGTGTTTGTCACTTTTTTTAATTTCTATCACTTCCTATTTATACGATGTTGTATTGCTAACGTGAAGTTATTTTTTTATATTTGATTAATAGAAGTGAAAAGCGATAACATGTAGAAGAAAATCGACAATCTTTTGAATCTATTTTAAGGTTTTGATTGGTGTTAAATGTTATTTATCACTTTTTTAATGATTGGTGTTAAATGTTATTTATCACTTTTTTAAGTGTTTCGCTGTTTTGAATTGCTTCCATATTTTATGCCACATAAACAGTGATCATTTAATCTTTCTGAAGACATATTTGTTGTTATTTCATTTGAATTTTATTTAACTGTCTATCTTTTTTCTATTTGCAGGATCGAGGGGTCAAGTTCTTATTGTCAAAGATTTTTTTTCCTTTTTTTTTTTTTTAAGAGAATTCATAATTCATGGTTTGTGACCTTTTCATTCAAAAATGGCAGCATAGCATATTGTGTCATTTTTCCTCACGTGCAATCAATTTATAATAGAACATTACATCTTTGACTAAGCTTTCAATTTACTTGTAAGAATTTCTTTTAGATATTAATTTATTTTTTATTGTGTAAAATGTGAATTAAACTTCCATTATAAAGATAGTGACATCGTACGTCACTTTTGATTAAAAATAATGTTACTTATCAATAAAAAAAATGTGATATTATGTCAGTTTTTAATTAAAAAAGTCTCAGTTAACTTCACACGTTTTTTTACTTCCAAAACAATTCTTATATAATTTTTCGAAAGACTCATGATTTTAGAGGTATTTCTGTAAGTTGCCCTTTAATCTTTTCAACAAATTTCCTTATTACGAGCAAATTCACTCAATTTACGGCCTAACTGGGTCAGTTTGTTAGTATTGGGGCTCCCATTTCGTTGTCCTAATTTATTTTGACCTTTCTTTCAAAATTTACTCTCATGGTCATCATTTTCAATCTCCTTTTCCTTTATTATGTATATAGTATTTGTTTGTCCATAAATTATAATAATCTTAGAAATTAAAAAAATAAAACATATATAATTTAGAGGTGTGACTAAAAAAATTGAAATAGTAAAATTAAATTTTGTTTTTTGCCCTCATATCCCACTTTTTTATTGTTGGAATTGTGCGTGTGTGTGCAGTGTGCTCCGATATTTGACATAAAGTCGCATTTCTAGAAATGCAACTTTGCAAGTGGAGGCCTTTTATGAGATCTTGACACATGACGCAATCCTCGCCATTCGATGATGATTTTGGATGGTTCTATTGTCTTCATTTCACTTGGCAGACTTAATTTCTGGCTTTTGTCATTTCTGTCAAGAGAGAGTTTGCTCTCGTTTGGATAGGATTTCATCTTGAATCGTCCTCTCTCTTGAAAATCTCATTTGAAATTGAGATCAATGTTTTACTTTCTCTGTTTCTTGTATTTTCTAAGTGAAAATTTGTAAGATCGATAGAGTTATTATACTATGTTGTTCAAAGGTGTTGGTTAGTAGATTTGCGAGTTAATTAAATCATTGCCTACTGAACTTTACTTTAGGTTACACTTGCTCACTTAACTCAAAAAAGATTGCCCACTACTCAATCATTTATTCAAATATTATTCCATTCATCACCTCATTTAGATTCTTTGCCAAAATTGACGGAAAACTACAAGTGTGTAAATGGAAAGCTGACCTGGCACATTTATACAGTTAATTTATCCTCTTGGATTAAAAATAAAATAAAATTTAAAAGCACAAATTACAAACACAAGATCCATGTATTTATATAAAATTAAAATCCCCCAAATTCTGATTTTATTTTCTATTTTTAAAAAAAACCCCCCGATTGCAACAGACAGATCTTCATACATTCTTGTTCTTAAATTCGTTCTTATTTATTACCGGTGAAAGATATTTGTTCAAAAAATATATAAAAAAATAAAACAAAAATTGAGGGTTTTTAATTTTCTTAAAACACAAGGATTTGTATTTGTAATTTGGGGTTTTTAATTTTTTTTTTTTTTTAATCCAAGTGGATAAATTAGCGGCATAAATGTGCCAAGTCAGGTTTTCGTTTGCACATGTGGAATTTTCCGTCAATTTTGGGAAATAATTTAAATGGAGTGATGGATGGATAAACATTTGAATAAATGAGTGAACAATGAGTAACTTTTTTTTTATTTCAATGAGAAAGTGGTAACCTAAGGTGAAGTACAGTAGGCAATGATTTAATTAACTCGTAGATTTGCAGTTTCGTCGTCGAGAAGATAAGTTTTGTGACTTTATATTGTGTTGGTTGAACTATTGTTACTTTTGTTGTCGTTTTTACCTCATATGGATGCTCAATAGGAGATTAGGTATTAGAAGTGATCATCAAACCTCTGGGGCTTTGGCCGAAACAATTCTTTATATTGATTTTCATTTCTTACAGGTTTATTTTTCGTACTTAGTTTTGAGTTTGACAAATCGCTTATACTATGTTTTCTAGGCATTTTAGTAATATCAGAACTTGGATCTTGAATCGCAATAATCTTCAAGAAAACTGAAGATCTGAAAGGATCTCAAAATTTTGTGGACTATTTTGAAGAAATCTAAGTAATATTTTTTTTTTTTTTTTTAAACACTTGGTGAGATCTTCTAAATTTTTGCAACCTATAATTTTTAAGATTAGGCTATCTTGATTTTTCCCTTGATTTACCGTCCACTATACCTCCTAGAGTAGTATCTTTGTCCAAAGGCCTCTACTAGGCCTTGGAAATATAAGATGTGTAACTGGAGGATCTTGAAGGAGAATTCTGTTAAACATAGAAATTTGTGATATCTATTTGTGATTCTTGTGATATTTTTTGTTGGATGTCTACTATTAAGTACATAGTCTTTCATTAAGTGAAAATTCTTATATATAACTTGCAATATTATACCACTGTGTGCACTGCAATGATCTTAATTTGATCTTGTTTAAGTGTTAGTTCTTTATTGTATGTCTTTCACTATCTCTAGTTACACTTGCTTGTCAATTTGTTATTTGTGAAGCCAAGTTTGAAGTGAGTCAGTGTCATGGGAGGGGAGATTTTAATGTATGAAATCGGAAAATGAAAGCTATCTTGATGCAAATGAGGTATGCTTAGTGTCACGGATCGCAAGGTCATGACTTGAAACTTGGCATGACACGGGAATGTCATGGCACAAGGTGGGAAAACGAGATAGACT
>NW_019239264.1:523210-570480 GCF_002742605.1 Olea europaea var. sylvestris
CGCATTCGATTCGTCCCGGTAGCGATCGCAAGATGGCGCGGGTAACGCGTTTCAAAAGGACGGAATAGCTTGCGATAGGGGACACAAGCAGATTCGGCAAGGGATGTAGGTCGACACAGGCTGGGGATGCAAGTAGACTGTTTTGGGGCAGAATGCAGGCTGCCTAGATCGTGCAGTTTTTCAGGGCATTAATGAGGTTTTTGTAAGTCCCGACCCAGCCATTTTGAGAGGAAAAATACATGGACCTGCAGCCTGATATTTTGAGGATGCAAGTGGACAACTTGCACAACTTGTCCACTTGTGGGCCACTTGCAAGCTAAGCGCGAGTTGTATGCAAGCTAAGCACGAGTTGGCAAAGATATTATCAACATGCAAGCTAGGTGCGAGTTGTATGCAAGCTAGGCGCGAGTTGGCGACAACTTGCATAAGATAATCCACTTGAAGACAACTAAGGACGAGTTGGCGACAACCAAGCACGAGGTGTAAAGTGGAAGGTTAAGGAGGTTTAAGTTTTCTATAAATAGAGAGGTATTCTCATTTGTAAATGGTATGGAGTAGAGGTTAGAAAGTGCAGAGAATATAAGAGTGAAGAGAGTTTATTCATTAGAGAGATTGTAAAGTTTTCCCTTTCATATATACAAAGAAAGTTTCCCGACCTTACTTGTTTTTCATATATCCTTTACTTCAAAATTCTCCTCTCAACGTGGGTATAATTTAGCCTCCTTGGTTAAATTATTTGTGAGCGTGAAAAAGCTGACTCAACGTTTTCTCGTGAGGTGCAGGAATTGTAGAACGTTAAGGCCGCACGATTCTAGTTGTTCGGGTGTAACAAAACTAGGCCCTTGACATTAGGCCTTAGATAATACTTGGTCTGCTAATATGCCTGCTAAAATAACCAAACTAGAAGAGATTACTTGGAATGCTATCTTTTTATACCTTTTTGAAAATGTGATTAGAATCATTGGTGAAACTAAAATTGCGGCTGAACTTTGGACCAAATTACGGGCTCATTATGTTACCAAAATTGTTCCAAATATATGCTATTTGTTGAAATAGTTATTTTCCTTTTAAGTGGATAGATTTACAAAACTTATCCAAGATTTAGCCAACTATGATGAAAAAGCTTTCAAAAGATTAATTGGTTGTGATTTTGTTAAACTCCGTTAGTGACGGACATAGACACTTCAAGATGCCCTTGATCTACGATAAAGATGAAATCACTACTGATGTTATAATCATTGCCCTTAACAATAGAATTTTTGAGATTAAATCTAAATCTAAAGATAGCCAAAACAAAAGAAATTTATTAGTTAAGGGTAGGAAAATTGGTAAATCTAATTATCACTCTAGAGGCAATAATGAGTTTAAAAATAAATAGGGTCATAAGAATAAATCTAAGAACAAGGCAAAAGGTAAAAATATGTTACTATTGTGGTAAAATGGGATATTTTATTAAAGATTGTTTTAAGAAACAAAATGATTTAAAAGAATTAAAAGAAAAGAAGGTTGATGAGGGTAATGCTGTGTTAGCCTATGATAAACAAAATTTTGAAAATGATTTGGTTTTGGTTCATATGGAAAAGAAGCATACTCAAGAATGGATTCTTGACTTTGGTTGTTCTTTCCGTATGTGTTCAAATAAAGTTAGCTTTTAGAATTTGAAAAAAACCAAGGGAGACAGTTTACGATGGGAATAATATGAAATGTAATATAAGTGAAATAGGAACAATTAAATTGCAACTTGAAAATGGTAAGATTCTATTTCTAAAGGCACCAAATTTGTTCTTGGCCTTGAAAGAAACTTAGGCCGTGGTTGGTTTGCCGTTTTCGACCCATTTTTCATTTTCCGTTTTTGAAAACGTGGAAAACGCATTTGGTCCGTCGTTTTCGAAAACTCATTTTCGAAAACGAGTTAAAATTTATAACTGAAAACGCAAAACGGCTTTTTATCATTTTCAGCGTTTTCAGTTATAAATGTCGAAAACGCTCAAAACGCGGAAAACGGGCCGTTTTCGGGGAAAACTAAAAATTGTTTTAAAAATGAAAATGCAAACCAACCACTACCTTAATGTCTCTAGGTATGTTATATGATATGGAGTTTGACATTAAATTGAGTCAAGGACACATCAAAATCTTTAGGGACTGTGACTTGATCACTTCTACTTCAAAGAGACATTTTCGTTATTTCCTTGGAGCTGTTTATTTGCTTGGTTTCACAGCAGTTGTTTTTAATGATAAATTCAGATTAACAAAGTTCTGGCATGATAAACTTGGTTACATTGGTCAAAAAAAGTTTACCCCCCCACCCCCCGGTTTGGTCCCCATTTAGTGTAAAATTTAATGGGTTTAATGTTTTTTTGAAAAATAAGTGGTTGAAAAAGAGGAAAAAAATTTTGGTTTACGTGTAACATTATTTATGGAAGATTGTATGGTGAAAAATAGAAGAGAGTAAAATGAAATATAATAGAATGAAAATTAATGGGGGTCAAACGGTATCTGAGGTCTTTACAAAATGAAGAAGTGTTTGAAAAAATTCACGTTGGTTAATTTTCTCCCCGTGAACAATGCAAGATTGGTAAAAACAAGTCAAATTACCTTTTCCTTCAAGAATTCATAAATCTAAGCAAATTCTATAATGCTTGCATGCTGACTTAAGGGTCTTGCTTCTGTGACTACCCCATTTGGTTATAAATATTATATGTTGATCATGGATTATTTATCTAGAAAAACTTGAGTGTTTTTATTAAAAACCAAAGATGAAATTTTTAGGGCCTATTTGGTTTGTGTTTCAACTTTCAATATTGAGTAGATTTTCAATTTTTTATTTCGAGGGTCTGTTCCAAAATTGTCAACAATGCATTTTATTTCTTATTTTGAAAATTATTTCTCGAAACAGAAAAATAGAAAACATGTTTGATTTGCAATTTTGAAACAAAAAAAAAAAAAAAACATGTTTGATCTTTATCCATTTAAATAGTTTATTGGAATTTTTATGCAAATAATCATTAAGCCTATGTTTGGCCCCAACTTCTTTAAAAATCATTTTTTTCAAAATTCATTTTCAACCACATTCTTTCATAAAACAATCATACACATAAATTGAAAAATTTTCCTTATTTTTTAATTGCATATTCTCCAAAAACATACTGTTTCAAAACTCTTTTTTTTATTTTTTCCAAAATTTTCATTTAAAATGGAGCCTAAACAAGGGCTAAGAACTGGTACAATTTTTTTTTTTATTTTTTAGAAATTTTATAATTTTATGTTTTTGGAATTTTTAATTTTTAATTTTTTGAATTTATCATTTTTATTTTCTAATTTTTATTTTATTTTATTTTATTTTATTTGTTAGAATTTTATATTTTTATTTTTAAATTTTTTTTTCTAAAATAAAGTGCATTTATAAAATCTAGTCTTCCCCTCAACCTATCATTCATTGTACATTGTACCCCCAATGAACTCGTATACGTAACTAAAATAGGATAAAGTCACACCTTTATCACATCTCTGACTCACTGAGTCATAATACACCATTATGCCATCATCAAAGCAGACAAGGACAAAACAAGTCTTCGACTCTCAAATGCAAATTGGATTTGATAAATGAAATAGATATGATTGGAAGTAACAATACAATTTCGAAATAACACAAACTCTAGTAAAAAAGTTCCTCTTCATTATCACAAAGTTCAAGTCCAAAAAGAAACTCAAGAACAAAGGAAAAGAAAGGGCTTTGTATACGTGACAAATCATATACGAGCAACATAAGAATTGGCCTGAGTGACATATCTCACCCAGCGATATGGGTTGTAAGCTTTTGTTTTCTTGGCGATCTGTAAATATTTTACCTGCAAAATGCATAAACAAGTTGAAACTTGCACAAGAATATTGGAAAATTAACAAAATCACTGAATGTATTCACGTGTATTTCTGTCTCTATCATCTCCTCTCCGCTGCCTCTCTTTCTAGAGGTGAAATTGAACAGTAAAATCATATCGAATGTTCAATTTAATCTCTTCCACTTATTTTTGTTGAATGTATTGAAGTTTTTGAGACGTAAAACATGTATATATGCCGACTCATACTGAGATCGTATTTTGCAGAAACATAGACCTCTGACAATTTGTTTTCAGCTGAGCCATTCAAAATGAAAACTTTACCTGAAGCCTTGAAGGATTATACATAGGTATGGTGAAGGTCATGCTGACAGGTCCAGCTTCCTTTATGATATTTCCTATGTTACCAAGCAATGATCACATTACTGGCCAAAAGTATAGGATAGCACAACAAATCTCAATAATAGATATTTCAAGACACTTCAGTCATACCATGCAACTCCTGTGGAAACGTTAGCTTCACCCGTAAAGTGTGTTCAGACTCGCCAACAATCTGTTGCATATCACACCAATTAGCAACTTCTTAACTATGCTGGCATTAAAATAAGTTGAATCTAGAGACTAATCAGCCACGAAAGAGCAAGTATATTGCCTTCTTCAGACTCCACTCAAGCCTCTTGTTTGATTCCTTGAAATCAGTCCTCTGTCCTACAGCTCCAGGTTCCAATTCAAAATTAACTCTGAAATTCAACGAGACAAATGCCCACTCCTTAGTAATTAGTATAACAAACAAAAAGCCATCAACAATACTATAAAAAATCACTACACGAAGAATGGCTAATATGGTTCTGCAGTCCCACTAGCATTCTTCCTTTCCTAAAACGTTTGAGTTGATAAAGTTGTCATTAATAAGGTCTCAAGAATTCATATCATAATGGATAGCAGCATCTTTAGACTGAATAACTTTAATAACAAATGCAAATTCTTCGTTCTTCCCAAGTACAGTTAGGATTGATGGACATAATTGAAATAAGTGTGACAACAAGAAAATCAAATCTAGATGCATTTGAAGGAAAATTCTCAGAGAAACTTTTAAGCATCTGGCTTTATGCTTTGCGTGAGAAATTCTACATTTGCTAATTAATAGAAAAATCGTTAATGAAGATTGGAGATGAGGTTGAAGTAGAAAGAGATAATGGTGAAAAATGTTGATTAAAGCTACCTTACCCGCATAAAAGCACTAATGAAGGCTTCAACCTATATGTGACTTTGAAAAGACATTCTCTGAATTCTATGAAGATCATGGTAATGTATCAAATCTAAGAATTCGGTCATAAGAGCAATCTATGTTGTACTTAGTTTAATAGAATATCTCATAGGACATCCTCGTCCAATCAAGATTCTGGATTCTCAATCATGCACTCACACACCTCCATGCATAAGAGTGTGACTAATATGTGTTAATATCCTTGAGGTCATGACGTGATTAGGCATAATAAACCATATTACTTCATACATAAGACCATGGTGCCTCATCTAAGAATCAGATAATCAAGCTTAATGTCAATGTTTTAAAAAGCATTAAAAGGTACTTACAAGGGATGCCTTTGAAAGGCGAGGATGTATTGAGGCGTAATTATCAACATAGACACTTAAAAATCGTAACAAGCATTAAATTTTGTTAGTTTGGTAATGACAAAAAATCCTCTTTCTGTGTTAAGCGTGAGAACTTACCAACTATAGCTCTAATAATAGTTTTTACTCTCCCAAGATTATTAATCCTTAAAGAATATTAGACAGCCCTAGGTGCCTGCTGTACATTAGCAAAGTATTAACCATTTTAAGAGATGAACTTTGGATTTTTGTGGACGTGTTAGTGAGCCTTGACTGTTTATCGTCTGGCGAATGACTCATCTTCATAGGGCTGATTTCAGCATATATATGTAATATTTTGCATGGCGACAAGCCTAGCCCAAAACGCTCATGCAGGACTCTTAATTGTGTCAGTCCCTTTCCAACCAATTCTTCTATGCTTTGCCAATTGCCATATGAGTATCAGACACTTTTGTACTTAAACGTCTTTACATAATTTTATTGACAGATAGCGTCATAGCTTTAGCCAAAATATTCCTAAATGCATAAATATATCAGGAGTAAAGCAAATCAAATTACTGATCAATTTCAATGCTAAACAAAATAATCAAAATAAATTCAAAAAACAAGCCACTTATTCATAAACTTCATGTGGGACTAATATTTTTCATATCCCATCCCATGGAGAACACTTTTTGTTCTGCTCAGACTTAAAAATTGTCATGGAACACCATGAAAAAGGGGTTCAATGGGGGAACTGACAACATAGAGCTTCACCTGGCTGTGTATGTTGGAAGTGGCATCTCTATTACAATTGTATTAGCAGTGACACTTGAAGGAAACTCGGCACGGATTTTCAGGATCACTTCAGCCTAAATACAGAAGAGAACAAAATTTTGGACCAGTTTGCAAAATCCTTCAGAAAGAGTTATTAACAGATAGATTGACAGTCTAGTGGGCACTATAGATGTGGATATATACCAGAAAAACCAAAAATTATGGTTTTGTTTGTTCCCATTCTATTCATACCATCATTGTCACAAGTACAAGCTACATTTACACTGAAAATATTGTAATGCATGATGAAGCACCTAATTAAGGGGGAAATGTGATATACCTTATAATTTCCAGATTCTTCAATCAAAGTGTTAATACGAAAAGGAGGCTTGAATTCCTGGGTAATCCGGTAATTCATGACAGGAAATTCACCATCCGGAGGTACCTAACATGCACAAGAGTAGGTAACAACAACATTATGAGTTGAGAGAATCTGAGAAGACCAATCAAATGGATCGCAAGCCTTGCACAATTTTGAATCACCCACCAGAGACAGGGTTCTGTCTACATCAAAACTATCCAGATGTACAGATTCATGGAAGTTGCAATCATCCAAAATTACTGCTCCTGACCCAGAAGAACCACTATAATCTGCACAAAATTTTGATAAGTACTGGTTTTTACATCTATCAGAGTTGTATATAACAATTACAAGAAATTGAACTTCGAAGATTGTCAAATATTTATTCAGAATAGAGTTCAAAGGTCACACAAGTATAATATAATCCACATCAAATGCAAACAATATCATTTCAGTGGAATAATTCTATATAGAGGAACCATGAGAATACCATAAATGGACCTCCCGCCCCTTCCAATTGTCAGGTCATCATTAAAAGCTAATCTGATTTCTGGATTTCCACTTAGATAACTCTTCATTTGAATGGTACCATCAATTTCTGAAGTCAATATATATCCCTGTCAAGAATTATTTTCATCAGTTATGGTGAAAGCTCACTTCTTCAAGTGATGGATATACAGAGAATACACACAACATAGATTAAAGGCATCTAGACATAATTAGTGATCAAGAATATACATTCAAGTGAGATCACACCCACATTATTTCTTCGTTTGTCCTAAGCAAACAGCTAAAAATAGTTGTAATGTAGTCAATATATAAATTCATATGCATATAACTGCCTGTCCTGATGTTCGAAGGAAATGCCATATAATTTTCAGAGGGCAAAAACACTCTTCTTTGTCCAAGAAATATAGCAGTTGAAAAAGATAATAAACAAACTAGCAAAATTTTGCTCGTTACGCTAGTCTGCATCATGAAACCTTCCTCGCCCAATTACTAAAGAGATATATAAGAGCATCATAATTCTGGAGATGCATCGAACTTAAAATTTGTTCTTCACATGCAGATCATAATACAAGATTCACTGCATCCCATTTTTACTACTTAACTAATTATCAAGGAGAAAGACGTGGTCCTGCTACAGCCAAGGAATTAGTTTAGTCTGTATGAAGAATCTATAAGGCTGTAACTCAGATTATGGATATTTGTCATTCAATATGTAATACACAATTACTCACACTAGCGCTGAATGTGACACTTATTTTCTCAATTACATCCACAAAGATTTCCTCCCTCTTCCTACCCCCAGGTTCATGTGCCACAACAGATTTCGTAACAGCTGTCCCTGGCATTCTTGTGGTTCCTTGCTGCAAGAATTAAAGTTGCAAGCATCAGTAATATCACATATAAATCTTACTTGTTAACTAGTTTTACAGAGGTTAATTCTACTTGCATTCTATTTTATGACTACAGTGTAAACCAACTTGTTACCATAAATAAAGATGCAGGACCAAGGGATGGCAAGCGTCCAGCATCAACCACAATTGGCTCATTAAATATGTAAGACTTCAAGAGTTCAGTAGATGTTGTTTGAACATAACCAAAATCCTGGCACAAGGGGAATGTATACTGTCATCTTAGACATGAAATAAAAACATTAAGAACCTATAGAATAGCTTACAGCTTTAAGAGTGAAATAGAAAGAAGAAAAATATCTATTAAATCTTCACGTGTTGCTATACTTTTACCTAAACATTAATGATGAACTATAAAGTGCAAAACTTCAATGGAGGACAGTTTATTGAATGATGAGGTTGATTGTGTGCTATGTGCATCATGCTGGGGGAAAATGTGGAATCCAAATATCATACATTTGCATTATACTTACAATAACTTCATCAAGAAGCTCATAAACAAGCACAAAATTTTTTCGTAATGACTCTTCACTAAGAACACCAAGGTAATCTTTGATTACACGAGCAACCCTTTGTAGAAGCTCCAAGACAAGGGAAGGTGGCAGATTATTCCTTGTAGTTGCAACAAAAAGCAGGCCAACCACCTTCACATGAATGTAGTTTACACCATCCAAATTCTGAAAATATCAAAAGTAGTAGCACTGTTAACATATACAATTCATTACTGCAAGTCATATTTCTAAACATTTTATTGACTATTTAGCACAGTCACAAAAGGAAAGACAGAGAAAATATCAATAACTAGGAGCAAAATTTCTGGTTGATCACATAAACGCTACAGCAAGAAAGCCAAATTTGATGTATCTAGTTTTGAGGTGCTAAAGAAAATGAGCACAAACAAAAAATTACTAGCTTTAAAACCAATTTTAAGAGCTTCTATACAAAAGTCTTGGCCAAAAAGGATTCAAGTGGCTCATGAGCCACAAATATGTTAACTTCTTTATCAATATTATGATAAAAATATTATCAAAGAAAATGTAAATTAGTGCCTTGCAGTTTCAATAGCATAAAATGCCTACAAAGACAGGAGGTGCTTCCTCTTTGCCATCTTCTTTCCAGAACTTCACTTTACGGAAGAATATCTCTGCACTTCCTTTCTGTATATCACCTCGATCTGCATTTTTGAAATAATATAATCAGGAAAATGTTAAAATTCCAGAATACATACGAAGAAAGCGTTCAATAAGCAAAAAAAACCATATCAGGCCTTCTACACCTGCACATCCTAGCTAACTCAAATCAGGCAGAGTTATGTGATCAACTTTGGATATTATATTGAGTAATGTTAAATGTCTTATGGATAAGAAAAGAAAATCAGATCTCAAAAGGATTAGCAAGGTTAGGGGGAAAATTTAACAGTAACAGTTAACTGAATGCTCATTATCAGGACAATTTTGAATAAACGATCTCCACGCTGGGAAACCTTTTCAATGTCCTTACCTTTTTGTACTAATAGAGCCTCATTAATCACAATCTTCAAAATGCCATTAAATCATCACCTTTATCAAATATCCCAAACCGTGAAGTTTAATCAATATCACCACAAGTGCCCCCGCCTTACCAACCCCCAACCCAGCACAGATGGCTTTTGCAAAAACAATGAAAATCCCACTGTAGAAAAGGGGAAGGACAGGTATGTTACGTAAGTTACAAGAATTTTATTAAATATAATATAATTCACAAGCTCAGCAGACATAATTAAGGATTCAAACTTAGTCTCTGTAAAAGGAACAATCACGTAGGCACTACTGAACCAACGAGGAAAGTCGCTAGCTAAGGAGTTAGAAACAAGCAAGGCTCAATTTTTTTATTTTATTTATTTATTTATTTTTGGTAGTTCGGGAAAGAAGCAAAAACTTTGTACATTTGGAATCAGGAAATACTCTCATCCAAAACTCGAAACAAAATCTTCACCTACTGAAGTTTCACGCTCATAATCCACTAAATCTATACATTGTCAGTTCATTTAATCTCAAAATTACAAAAAGAACGAAAGTGAATCTTTCGTTGAACAGACACCTGATGTAGCAAGTTGCTAAGTTATAAAACGAAATGCCAGATCGTCATCTTTTTGCATCATAAATACACGACTGAAACTGCAAGCTAATATACCATACGTTGGATAACATACAGTAAATAACCCTTAAAGTGAAAATGAAATAAATCCAAGCAAGTAAATTACGACAAGATAAAATAACTATCATTACGCAAGCTGTAAGTAAACCAAAGGGAAAGAAAAAAAATCGCATTGATTATCAGGCACGACAAAGTTACGAAATTAGATAAAAGCTGCCGTGAAATTAAGCACACTGCCGAATCAAAATCAGAAACCCAATTGAACTAATTGAAGGAATGACTTTCAATTGTACAGGATCTGATATTAACATGGAATACATATATGCGGGACTCACAATCTCGGAACACTATGTTGTCGCCTCTCTGTGAAAGCACGAAGAACTGAGAGATCATGATTACTCGCTCCACGTGATTTGAGCACTGCACCGGAGCAATTATAGATTCGAATTGTGTTAGAGAGTTCGGTCGATCAGATTATAAGTGCTGTAAAATGTGAATGAATTTGTTTGTACCGTCGAATTTTGGGAGGAAATAAATCAATTAAAACAAATTTAGTTAAAAAGTAACTTTACACACAAATGGACGATTTTACCCTTCAACATTTACAAACGGTTTTCGAAGGCCCCTCTAATTGATCGACCTTTGAAAACTGGGGTACTTTTAAATTTGACCAAGTCAAAGGTTCAAAATTCCACTTTGACTTTGAAAATCTTGAATATTATCACATCGACCTCTTATATAGTAAAAGACAAAAATGTCCTTAAATGTATTATACAATTACAAAATAATATATTGTTGAAAGGACTTTACTACCCTTTTAATTAATAATTGAAAACCAAACACTTCTCAACTTATAAAACTTCAAAACGAGCTTCCAACACAGAAAAAACTCCCATCTTTCATTTGTTTGAACCTCAAAATCTCAAAAAACTTTCAAACGTTGAAACCGGAAATTTTTTTCATATCAATTACTTCAAATCGGTAAGAATATTTACGCATGACTAATTTCATTTTCAGTAAATTAGTGTGCGTTTGAATGGAGAAATTTTATTTCGACATAGTAATAATTAGTATAATTTTTTTTAACAAATCTTACCTATCAAAAAAAAATTTGAACAGATCAATAATTTTTTTCTTTAGAACCGTAGAAGAAAAAATTCATACGCAAAACAGTCAAACAGTCGGCTGTCTGGCTTTTTAACAGCCAATCAGTCGACCGTAATAGGCGACTGTCGACTGTTAAATAGTCAAAGAGTCGATTTTTGTACTTCTATTTCCACAAAACCGATTGTTAAAGCTGTTAATTAATTAATTAGTTTTTGTTGGCACTGATTTTTTCTTATAATTAATAAATGAAGTTGATTAAATAAATAAACATATGAATTTTTTTTGTAAGTTATTAAAAAAATTATATTTCCTCATGCATATATGATAATCTTCATCTGTTATTTCGGTGATTTCGAATTGAATGAAAATAATTGATGGGAATAGAGATGGACGAGTGACATATGTGATTGTATTGCAATTCTCATTACAGAGAGTACATATGCTCAAAAGTGTACCACAATTTGCAAAATAAGTTGAATGTCGATCAATCTCAATACGATATGCAATTGAGATATCTATTCAACGGTTATGGGGATTCATCCATTCCGATTCCACCGATATTCGTTACTAATGATGCTGAATTGAATTATCTATTAGAATTAAATAAAATGCATTGGACTCCGACTATTCTTGGTGTGACTTTAGTTACGAAGGATGTTGTCGAAGGTGGGTCTTGATACTTGTGCATTATCTGTCAACCAGTAAATCATGCTCGAACTTGCCTGTGATCGTTTCGAAGAATTTTCACTTCGCAAGTATGTTCCCATGAATACTTGCGAATTACGAAGCACTCATTCGTGTCCATCTTAGTTGCTCTCAAATGCCAATTGCAACTGTCGTCGATGCAGGCAACTGTCAACAATGATTTGTTTGATTTCTTTACTTTGAACTCAAAGTTATATTTTAATGACGGTTGGTGTATAGCTTCCTGCAAATCTTTCTTGGTTTCAAACAGTTGCTCGAAATACAAGTCTTCATCATCGTGAGCCATACGGGAAGAATTGGAGGACGGTCCACTTGTTTCAATCTCTGAGCTCCCACCCGGCTCATGTCTCTGTCGGGATAAAGCAATCAAATTCACATTTGTAAAATCATTTATATTCTCGTTGTTTTCAACTGTCGACGGAATTCTGTGCGTAACAGCGACATCACAATCAGGAGTAACTGTCTCAAAAATAACCACATCATCCGCAGGAACTATCTCCATTGTCTCCCAAAAACCTCGATCGTTATTATTCGTCATATATGAATCTTCGCATTCACCTTCGACAACATCCTGCTTAACTAAAGTCACATTAAGAACTGCTAGAGTCTGATGCATTCTATTCAATTCTAATAGATAATTCAATTCAGCACATTAGTAACGAATATCGATGGAATCGGAATGGATGAATCCCTATAACCGTTGAATAGATATCTCAACTGCATATCGTATTGAGATTGATTGACATTCAGCTTATTTTACAAATTATGGTATACTTCTGAGTATGATGTACTCTCTGTTATGGGAATTATAATACAACCACTTATGTCACTCGTCCATCTTCATTCCCATCGATTATTTTCATTCAATTCAAAATCACCGAAATAACGAACGGGGATTATCATATCTACATGAGGAAATAGAATTTTTTTAATGACTTACAACAAAAAAATTCATATGTTTATTTGTTTAATCATCTTCATTTATTAATTATAAGAAAAAAAAGCAGTGCCAACAATAATTAATTAATTAATTAACAGCTTTAACAATCGATTTTTGTGGAAATAGAAGTACAAAAAATGACTGTTTGGTGATTTAACATCCGACCGTGGGCTGTAACAGTCTTGTTATAGCCAACAGCCAGCTGTTAAACAGTTGACACGACTGTTAACAGCCAACAGTCGCTATAACAGTCGAATGTTTGGCTATTTAACAGTCGACAGTCGGCTGTTACGGGCGACTGTTTGGCTGTTTTGCTATGAATCTTTTCCTCTACGGTTCTAAAGAAAAAAAATTATAGATCTGTTAAAAAAAAATTTTGATAGGTAAGATCTGTTAAAAAAATTTACACTAACTATTACTATATCGAAATAAAATTTTTCTATTCAAACGTATACTAATTTACTGAAAACGAAATTAAACATGCGTAAATATACTTGCCGACTTGAAATAATTGATATTAAAAAAAATTCCGGCTTCAGTGTTTGAAAGTTTTTTGAGATTTTGAGGTTCAAGCAGATTAAAGATAAGAGTTTTTTCTGTGTTGGAAGCTCGTTTTGAAGTTTTATAATTGGGGAAATGTTTAGTTTTCAATTATTAATTAAAATGGTAGTAAAGTCATTTCAACAATATATTTTTTAATTTTATAATATATTTAAAGGCATTTTTGTCTTTTACCATACAAGATGTCAATGTGATAATATTCAAGATTTTCAAAGTCAAAGTGAAATTTTGAACCTTTGACTGAGTCAAATTTAAAAGTACCCCCGAATTTTCGTTTATCTCCATTTATAGGGACACTCTTGAAGGAGGTGTTCATTATTTTTAAAGAGTAAATCTTTAATATTAAAAAGTGATTCTCTTTAAATTATTATTTTAATTTAGATAATTAAATGTATTTAACTTTGAATGCATATAAATATTTTTTGAAAGTAATAAAATTAAGTATTAAATATCAAGAGTTTGTTGGAGTATTTCAAAATTTTAATTCTCTAAATTTATAAATATTCTTCAAATGATAGAATATAGTCTTTAAAAATTTTAAATCTCTATATGATGCTCTAAGTTGGAATCTATTAGAGCCCTATTCGTATTTGCTAAAATTTTATTAATTTTACAGTGAAATTCAATTTTAATTACACAATTAAGCCTGCAATATTTAACTCTTGTATGATGGAAATTCAAATCAGATCTTTAGAAAATTTTGATAAAAAAGTTAATGAAATATGTAATTGAGAAATTGTCAATCCCACAAAAGTATGTGGTTAGAAATTATTGTTGACTTTGATTTTGATAAAAATCTAAATTATAATTTTCTATCAAAGGGGCTTATCAAGTTTTTCAAATATATATTTCATTAATTTTTATCAAAATTTATTAAAACTTTTATCTAAAATTTTAGGCTTATTAGCACAATACCCCCAACATATATCGCCAACACCCCCACCTTTTCAAATTATTGAAAAATTCCCTTTATGAACTTTGAAGTGTGGATGCTTTTCTTTCATTTTCTTAATAATCCTTTATGAAATGATGAATATACCCTCCCATTTAAATAAAATAAAAAAGAGAAAAATAATTTCAATTGTAATACCAAAATTTTCAAAAAAAAAAAATAATTTTCGAGTTCCAAATAAATAATTAAAAATAAAAAATTAATTTCTACTGTACTTTCAAAATTTTCAAAAAAGAAAAAAAAAAGGTGTAAACGAGTTCGAAATAAAGAATTAAAATAAAAAATAAAAAATTTTCTTCCCCATCCTACCCCCCACGAGTTAATTAAATAATTCATCACTAACATTTAGCTCTATTTACTATTTGCCAGCAAATATAAAAAGTTACTAACTTCTCACTCACTTTTGTAAAAAGTTACTCATCTATTACCCATGTTGTTTCCATCCACCTAATTGGACGAGAAATTACACATGACAGATGAAATCCTATGTGTCAACAAACGTCGTTAATTATCGACACGTGGACAAAAAAAATTAATTGAAATAGCATTTTCCATCATCCTCAAAAGACGATTTTATCATATCCCAACTCAGGAATCTAGATTTCCTAAAATCACTGAAGCAAATTTCAAATTAATTCATTCCCTATATAATTTCCAAACTATTTTTGTCCAGTATGAATCCCAAATTGAAATGATTTCACATAGATCTCCAAATTAAGGAAAATTCGTTTCATAGAACCCTAGATTTCTTGACCAAAAAAGGCAATCTAATTAAGCCCCCACAAGTGTCAAATTCGTTCTTTGGATAGCGGAAAATAAGTGACCCACAAAACCCACTAATGGCAAGCCTTGAACAAAGAAGTTTAGAGACAACAGAAGGGCGACCACAAAGAGGTAAATAATTTTAACATTTTCTGATGGAATGAAATTTAAAATACCCACGTGCTCCTTTTTGTATATGCCATTTATGAACTTGTCTACCACCGTGTTGTTGGAACACATCCTTTAACTTCACAAACTTCACACTAGGCCAATCAAACTTATAGTATTCATATTTATAGCAGCCCAGAGTTGCCTAAAATTTTATATTAATTGAAGCTCACAATATGCTTGTTTCTATACTATAGCCTTTGTAGGGTTGTATACTCACGATGCTCTAATAATTATCTTTGCAGATAATACATTTAAAGATGACGAAGTGGTAACCATTGAATGTCATTCGAATGATTCAATGATGGCGTCAACGTTGATGACTTTCAATTTGACAATAATGCAAGTGAACATATTTTGGTTGGTTTGAATGCAGACCTTGTTGTTGACTTGAGGTTATTGGGGATCAAGAGTTAGCATCAACTGATGGTTACTATCAAAGTGATGAGGATTTGCACATCGATTATTCGTCCAATGAAGAAAGCACTTATCATTTCATGGTTTATGGTCTAATGAAGGAGAAGTTAGATCCTCATCTGGAGGTTGGAAAAGAGTTCATGCAAACAATTAAGTATCAAAGGGTAGCAACCAAGCGCAACTTTTAGGCCCGATGATGAGTTTAGAGCCTAGGCCATTAGTAATTTAGGCTATACAAGGATGATTTAGGCTTCATGGAATGGGAAAAAAAGTTTGCAAATAAAATCTTAAAACTCAGAACATATATGCATGAGAGATAGAACAAATAGCCATTGCACTACCAAATACATAGCAAAGAGTATTTAGAAACCTTCAAAGTTGACCCTAATTGATAGTCTAAGCTAATTATAAAGACTGTGATGGACGATCTCAAGTTGACAATCAATAGTTACGACATGGAGGAACAGAAGATATGTCAAGGTAATGATACAAGGATCTAATGAGCATCAGTTTGGATTGCTTTGATCTTTTGCAGGAGATATTTTGAAGCTTGCAAGAGAGGAATTTTAGCCGATTATAGGCAACTTTTAAGGTTGGATGGGTGTTTCTTGAAAGGAACATTTGGAAGGTAGATGCTTGAAGCAGTGGCATTAAATATCAGTGAATATATTTACCCAACAGCATACGCTATAGTGGAGAAAGAGAATGCTATTACCTAGAGGTGTTTGTACAATATTTGGTTGAAAATTTGAATAACAAGGAATGGTAATTTTATTATAGATAGGTAAAAGGTTTAATATGATAGAGGATTTTGATAAGACTCCCCATAGAAAATAGAGGAAAAGAATTTTGATAATAGATCTTTGATTAAAAAACGAGAATTACGTATATGAAATGGAAGAACAAGTCTCCTTATCTTACTCAACGAATGCCTGCCATTCTACTCCTTCCTACCTCTATTTATAATCTCTCTTCCTAACAGATTTTCACTCTCAAGTGCTCTATAACCGTTTGCTATTATACTCTTTTTTAGTGGCTTCTCAATTCTTCTTGTTCATTTTAGCATAGGTGAAACAGATTGGGGGCTTAACAATACACTCTTTTTCCAAAATCACCTTGTCCTTAAGGTTAAAGTTGGGAAAATGCTGTTGAATAGAGCTAGTTGACTGCCACGGTGCTTTCTCTTTAGGTAGTCTCTTCCACTGGATTAAGATTTCCTTCTCTGGTTGCTTTTTGATGTCTGTCTTGCACATCCCAAGCGCTTGATCTGGCTTGACAACCCATTCCAATTTGGCGTCCAACTGTGTGGGAAGAGGCTGGCAAAATTTTGAATCACCCAGAGCCCTTTTCAGTTGAGAAACGTAAAAGACTGGGTGAATTGTAGCTATAGGGATAACTCCAGATGATATGATGATGTCCCTACCTTTCTAATGATTTTAAATGGGCCAAAGTACTTATGTCCTAGCTTTTCATTGGGTTTGCTTGCCAAGGATCGCAGTCAATACGACCGTAACTTTACATATGCATAGTCTCCTTCTTTGAACTCAATGTCTTTTCTCTGCTGATATGCTTGCCAAATTCATCTTGGCCTGAGCTCAGAGCAAATGGATTTTTAATTCCTTCAAAACCTTGTCCCTATCTTACAGCTGTTGTTCTATTGCAGATACGGCTGTGTTTTTGGTGCCATATCAAATTAATGGAGGAGGGTCACTACCATAGACAGCCTGGAAATGAGTAGTCCTTATCGAAGCGTGAAAGGTAGTGTTGTACCAATATTCAGCCCACAGTAGCCATGTGCTCTAGTTGCAAGGCATATCAAAGGTGAAACACCACAAATAAGTTTCCATATACTTGTTTACAACCTATGTCTGTCTGTCGATTTAGGGATGATAGGCCATGCTTTGCCAAAGAAAGGTACCCAGTAACCGAAACAGTTCTATCCAAAAATGGCTTAAAAAGACCTTGTCTCGATCCGAGACAATGGAGCGTGGAATCCCATGAAGTTTAACCACTTTCTTGACAAATATGGCTGCAACCTCTGAAGCTGTGAACAAGTGTTTGAGAGGTAGACAATGGGTGTATTTGCTCAATCGATCTACCACCACTAAAATGGAATTGTATCCTTCTAACGTCGACAGTCCCTCTATGAAATCCCTAGAGATATCCTCCCAAACTAAACTCGGAATAGGCAAAGGTTAAAGAAAGCTAGCTGGAGAAAGAGATGAACTTTTGTTTTGCTGGCACCCATGACATTTCTCCACAAATTTCTTGATATCTTTCTTCATTCATCTCCAATACAGTTTTCCTGTCAGTCGTTTGTAGGTTTATAAAAACTCAGAATGACCACCTACTACACTACTATGATATTCCTTAAGCAAAGTTTAAATGAGTGAGGACAACTGAGGAAGTACCAGTCGCCCTTTATATAACAACATGCCCTGTTCTAGTGAAAAATACGGGTGGGAATCAGGGTCATCTTGCAACTCCTTTTTAATTTTGGAGAGCAGAGGGTCTGCAGTTACCTGTTCCATGACCAATTGGGCGTCTACTATAGTAAAAAAAGTGATGGGTGAGAGCTCTATTGGGGGTGAGACTCGAGACAACGCATCAGTAACCTTATTTTCCAGTTGGGTCGATAGTGTATCTCGAACTCATAGCCCATCAACTTAGTGACCCATCATTGAATTTCCTCTTGCACTAATATCTGCTCCAGCAAATACTTCAGGCTCCATTGGTCTATTCGTACTATGAATCGCCGTCCCAACAAGTAATGTTACCATTTTTGGACAGCCAGCACTATAGCCATAAGTTCCCTTCATAGACTGATTTCTGTTGAGACTTGATGAGCAACATTTGACTAAAAAGGTAATATGTTGCTGGTCCTACATCGACACTGTCCCCAGACAGTAACCAAATACATCCGTCTTTACCACAAATGTTTTTGAAAAGTCAAGGAAGACCAGGACTGGGATTGTGGTCATTGCTATTTTTAGTTGTTGGAAAGCTTCCTCAACCACAGGAGTCCACCCAAATGTATCTTTTTTTAATTATTGTGTGAGCGGCCAAGATATAGCTTCATAGCCTACGAAAACCTGCAATAATAATCTGTCAATCCCAAAAAGCCACGAAGTTCCTTAAGAGTTCGTGGTGTTGGCCAGTTTACCATGGCTGATATCTTGCTAGGATCAGCGACCATCCCTTTAGCTGATACCAGGTAGCCCAAGTACTTTATTTGCGATTGGGAGAATGAACACTTCTTGATGTTAGCATACAACTGGTATAACTGCAGGGTGTGAAATACCATCTCCTAGTGCTGCTCATGCTCCTTCCGATCCTTACAAAACTTCCTTAAATAACTTCGAAGCACCTGATTCATAAGTGACTGGAAGGTAGGCGGTGCATTTGTGAGCCCAAATGGAATTACAAAAAATTTATAATGCTTCTCATGTGTTTGGAATGCAGTTTTATGCACGTCCTCTCCCTGCACCCTGATTTGATGATACCCCGATTTAAGGTCTAGTTTAGAAAATATTGTTGCTCCATTTAGCTCGTTAATAACCGAGATTGGAAATTTGTCAAAAATGGTGACTTTATTGAGAGGACGGTACTCAATGCAGAAACATCAACTTTCGTCCACTTTTTTAACGAGTAAAATGGGGCTAGAGAATGGAGACACCCTGGGCTGAATGATTCCGACTGCAAGCATCTCTCGAAACTAACCTCTTTATTTTATTTTTTTTGAATGGGCTGGTAATGGAATGGCCTAACACCAATCGGCTCGGTGCCTTCTCTAAGTCTAATAGCGTGATCAGTTTCTAAATGAGGGGGTAACCTCTTCGGTTCCTGAAATATGTGCTGAAACCGTTATACCAATAGTTTGTTGTTCTTCGCTATTTCTTCTTCCTTCCCATTTTCTTTCCCTAGTGCCAAAATATTGTCCACCCATATTCCCTAGCCTTCCTGTTGCAGGGCCTTCACATGGCTTTTAGTGAAACTCCTATTTTATTTAGCCTTGGATCTCATTTTAACACTTTCACTGATTCTCCCATTTGAAATTTCATGGTAAGGCACTTCCAGTTAACCTCCATTGGGCCCAAACTTTCCAGCCATTGCATTTCCAACCCAGCATTTGTACTGCCCAACTCCAGAGGTAAGAAATTTTCTACTACTGTCAAGCCTTGCATTTCCACCACGATCATTTTACAAATTTCCTTTCCTTCAACAGATTCGTCGAACCCTATTATAACCCCGTAATTCATGGTAGCTGTGGTTGGTAATTTCAGTTGTTGGACTTGTCCCAACGATATAAAATTGTATGTTGCACCGCAATCAACTAAAATAGTCACTCCTTTATGCCATACCATGCTTTTGAGTTTCATAGTACGAGGAGTCGATAACCCTACCACAGAATTTAGTGAGAGTTCTACCATCCCAGCAACTTCAACTTGTCCCTCCTCTGTCGGTGACTTAGTTTCGCTCGCCCCTATATCTTATTCCTCTTGTAGCAGTAAAACTCTTAGCTCCATCTTCTTGCATTGATGTCCCACGTTGTATTTTTCATCACATCGAAAACACAGCCCCTTTTTCCTCCTTAGTTGCCATTATGAGCGTTTGACCGATGGATCTTTCGTTGGCGTAATCAATTTCTCTCCCACCATCACAGATTATGTTGGGAAGGAATTAGACTTCCTCCCTTCTCAGCTATTTGGAGCTGCCAGCATTCTAATTTTCTTTTGGACCCTACCCTCCTTTACCATTTTAATTAAGTTATTATTTAGGTCCTCAATGCGTTGGGCCACATCCATAATTTGGCCCAACCTTTTTAGGCCCAACACCCTAACCTTAGCCCTTACATTTGGCTTCAGCCCATTAACGAAGATCTCTTCCATCACTTCCTTTGAGATTTCTATTATCGGTGCTACCAACACCTCAAAATTCCATTTGAAGTCGACGATGATTCTTTCTTGTTTGAATGCCAGAAATTGTTCACAAACGTTCCCTTATTGGGTCGGCCTGAAACGCATCAGTAATTCCTGTCAAAATTGGTCCCAACTGCCAAAATGGAGTCCTCACCTCCGTCCACTGCAACCAAGAGAGGGCGTCACCATCCAAGCTAACTTCAATTGTGTCCAACTTCTCTTTTGCATTGAGAACATTGACTTTGAAGTATCTCTCAACCCGGAATAATGCTTTCATCGACAAAGATGGGCATCTCCAGCTTCTTGATTTTCCTCCAGCAATTTTCCTCTTTAGGCTGCTCTAGTTCCACTTCTTCGCCACATTTGATTTCTGGCCGGGTAGAACTGATTGGAGCAGATTCTTCTATGATGCTACAAGATCCTTCTCCTTCCAAATTCTTCCTAAACCCGCTTTGGGGTTAACAAGTGCTGAGATGATTTTCTAGGTTTCCTCCAATGATTGCAGAATCCTTGCCATATTCTGATTGAGATGCTCCACTAATTTTTCCAAACCAGGTAAACGTTGCATGCCTGTCCTCATTTCCTCTAGCTCTTTCTCCATTGCTTCTACCTTGCTGTCAGCTTTCTTTTGTGCCTTTGGATCGAACTGCTCTGATACCAATTTGATAAGACACTGACTAGAAAATAGAGGAAAAGAATTTTGAAAATAGATCTTTGATTAAAAAAATCAGAATTACATATATGAAACGGAAGAACAAGTCTCCTTATCTTACTCAACGAATGCCTGCTATTATACTCCTTCCTACCTCTATTTATAATCTCTCTTCCTAACATATTTTCCCTCCCACGTGCCCTCTAACCGATTGCTGTTATACTTCCTTCTACTGGCTTCTCAAGTATTCTTGTTCCTTTATACCAATTTCTTCAGAGCCGATTTCAAGGGGTTAATTCTAAAGAAATACTTATAGAAGTCACTAAGTCAACAACAATACCTAATTGGATATTCTGGATGGGTGATATTGAAAAGAGCAATACTACAAAACATAATTGGTTAAAAAAAGAAAAAAGCACCAAGGGAATAGAGCAATGCTTGCTTTCTTACAAAGGTGAATAATGACGTATTTTTGAGCAATCTATGCGAAGTTTTCAACAATGTAGTATTGGGAGAAAGGGAGAAATCTATATTGATGATGTTGACTAACTTACATATAAGTTTCATGAATAGGATAAAAGCAAGGAGGGACAAGATAAAGAAAGTAAGAAGGCCTTTTATGTCCTAAAGTGAAACAAAAACTAATGAAAATTGTTGAGTTAGCAAAGAGATGTGAAGTTGATTGGTCCGAAGGGGCATAGTCTTATGTGAAATGTACAAGTGGAGAATATGTTATTAATCTACTAAATAAAACATGTGCATGTAGGAGATGAAATTTATTGAGGATTCCTTGTGCTCATGCAGTTGCTTCTATTTTAGATGGGAGATGTGAGCCCTAGAATATGTACATGAGTGTTATAGAGTGAGAACATATATGAGTTGTTGTGAGAATATAATCAATCCTCTCAATAGGACAAAATTATGGCATCGAGTATATGCTCTCCCAGTGAAACCACCAGAATGGTTTATGCTGAGAATGGGAAGAAAACAGAAGAAGAGACGAAGATATGAATAAGAAGATGTTTTAACTTGTTATGGGTCTAAAGCAAAGTTGAAAAAGATGGGTACTATGGTGATTATTTGTAATATCTATGGAGAAATAGGCCACAACAAGAGATATCATCAAAAGACTAATGTACCACAAGAGGTTGGTTTAGAGTATATTGTGTTTTTTGTTATTCTCTAGACTGTATGATTAGCTGATCTTCGCTTAATTGCTTGTTACAATATTGGTATTTTAGGGCTATAGATCCTATAATTGAAAGAAGCCCTAGCCATAACTAAAGTGAAAGCTCAAGGGTAATCAAGATCATCCCAATATCGTCTATTATTAAACATGTAAAACAATTTTTTTAATAATATATGATGACTTGTATAGGCAAAACTTTTGCCTAGGAGACCATCAAGGATGCCCGTATCTGAAGTGCCACCATTAGATTCAGCATCTAATTTTCTATTCATGCCAACCCCTGTAATTGGTATAAATAGTGTAGCACAATTTACAAATTATTGTCCTCCACTTAATGAGCTAGGCAGTTCAACAAATGGGGAAAGTTTTTCTTAAATCCTTAGTGGAAGACTTGCAAGTGATAGATAATCAAGAAAGAGAAAGAAAGATGGCAGCCATAACCAAAAACAAAAGGATTGTTCTAAGGTCAATTCCATTTGCAACTCCAAGGAAAAATTAAGCGGCTCAATAATGTTATAATTTTGTTTCATGGGTGTGTTTTGGGTTTTGGAAAAAAAAATATAATGACGCAATAATGTAATTTTGTGGTTAATATCTATGTTTGTATAACAATTGAATGGTGTGAAGTGGAAATAAATTTGGTATATTATTGAACTTAATCAGATACAATTAGAATGAGATTTTGTTATTAAATAGTTATTCTGGTAATCATGTCTAAATTTTGATAGTACTTCTTGTAGTTACTACTATGCTGTTAATGCTGAATTCCAGTATTTTCTTTAAAAAAAATTATTTAACTTCCATTTGGTTGTCACCATAATCACGTTCATGTGTTCATGTATATTGAAGTGACTTTCTGTTCATATGTATCATCAAAAGCACAGTTCACCAGCAGCAGTAGTTGGTTTACTGACTATTGTATCAAAGACTTTCAACATTATTGACAATATTGATGCACTGATGTAATTTTCCATTCACTCACGTAGTTTTCCAGTTTGCTATCATATAATTTCACATTTTGATGCTATCATACTAATATAGCTTTAAAAAATACAACTTTAGCATTTTTTTCCTCCAACCAAAAGACTATTTCCACATTATAATTAAACGTTTTGCTTCCTTATGAAATGGCATTAACCAACATAAAACTAAGCATAAATGTAACTAAGATGAACACAAAAGGAACTCATTCAATTTGTAACTACAAAATACATCAGGTTTCCTTCGATGATTTCACAACTTTTGACACTACTACACCCACCACTACAACTATTGACTACACTGTTAATATATGACTTGCAAACACCATAAATCTACCAACTAATTATTCAAAACACCATAACAATCTATTCATTTTTCCTACAATTTCAATCACAAACATCCGTAATGTGGATGTTATCATAAAAACCAATGTGACACCCAATCTCAGCTTATACAACTTCAATCTACTCATCCTAGCACTTGTTTGGAGAAGCTACCAAGCACTTATTGGACCTTTGAAACAGTAGACAGTAATTTAATATTGGTAAAAGCCCTGACAACAACTCAGTGAGTGAATCCCACTTGAGTGCCTTGATTTCTTGAGTTTCTTTTTCTTGTTCTGATTTTTAACCTAGTTTATTGAGTTAAAATTGGAGTCTACACTTTCAGTTACAGTGTTGTTGGTCAGGTTCAACGGGTTTTCTGGATTTCCAGTTTGGCTGGCTGCTTTGGTAGTCTCTGTTTTTGGGTTCGGTCTATTCCCAGCTTTGGAGTGGTTTGCTTTCGGGTCTCCTCTTCTGGGGCACTTGGGATTATGGCCAAAAAAAAAAGTCGTAATTTTGGAGTTAAGCCTGTTGGGCTTGTGAAGCATATTACTCCCATTAAGGAGACCTCGACTTCTGTAGTACATAAACAACTTGGTAAGGAAGGACTATGTGAGGATACCGACTCGCCTAGTGTTTCACAGACTCTTGGGGAGCTGGACACGAGTTCTGAAAGCTCAGCTGATGAACCTCAATCTATTGTTGTTAAGGATAAAAATGGCAGTAACAGTGGTGAGTATAAGGCTGCACCTTGGGTTAATTTATTTAAAGACAATAGGAATCCTGGTGAAGGATTTCAAATTAATTCCATTGAGGACCAACCTGATGTAATTACTTTAGATGCTCTTGACATGGATAATGTTGAACAATCAGTGGGTTATTGTCTTGTTGGCTATTTTGCTGGCCATTTTCCAGGGAAGACGGCACTCCTCCTTATGTGCAACTCTTGGAAGGTCGAGTTCCAATATTTGTCCATAGAAGTGGATGGTTGATTTTCAAGTTTAATGATGATGCATCTAGGACTCGTGTACTGCAAGGTGGGCCATATTTTGTGTTCAATCGACCTTTAATGCTTAAGGTAATGCCCCAGTGTTTTGAATTTGATGATCATGAGATCTGCACCTTGCCGGTTTGGGTGAAGTTACCGGGACTTCCATTGGATTTTTGGAATCCTAGAGCTTTGACTAAAATTGTTTCCAAGATTGGGAAACCAATTTCGACAGACAAACTCACTGCTACTAAGGGCAGATTATCGTATGCACATGTGCTAGTGGAGATTGATGCATCTAAAGAGCTGGTTCGGTCAGTTGCTATGAATCTACCTACAGGCAAATTTAGAGTGCAACCGGTGGAGTTCGAACATGAGCCTAAATTCTGTGGAAATTGCAAGATGTTTGGGCACCTTACTACAACTTGCAATGTCAATAAGAAGGCTAGTATAAAGAATTCACAATTGCATCCGAAAATGAACCAAAATCAGGTGGGAAAAACTGGACAGATTGATGAGAACAGTTCAAACCCGGTTGTCTCGAATGCACAGGCTGGTTCTAATGTGCAGGGGTCGGCGAATGGACAGCAAGTCAATCAGTGTGATCAACCGTTCATACAGGTCGTTGGTAAAAAGAAAGTAGCGAAATCTGGCCAAGCATCTCTCAAACGGAATGCTTGTAGTTCATCAGCTAATGATGACATTCACATGTCAAACTTAGACGGTAAAACTGATGGGCAGGGCGTGATTTCTAAGCCTGATGATAATAAAAATGGCCACCTAGAAACTGGAAATAATAAGAAGCCCAAAGATAAAGTGGATGAGCAAAGGAAAGTACCTAAAACTAAGGTTATGAAGAAGGGCAATTCCCTTCCTTCATCATCAAGAAGTTAGGCACGTGGAATATTAGGGGTCTGAACACTCCCCTCAAACAAAATGGTGTTCGAAGTTTTATTGGGCAACACAACATTGATGTCTTGGGTATTTTGGAAACTAAGTTGGGGATGTCGACGATTGATCAGATCATGCGGAATAAGTTTGGCAACCTATTGCAAATCAATAATTTTGAAGTTCATAGAGCTGGACGTATTTTGGTGCTATGGAACTCCTTGAAATTGAACTTGGAGGTATTGGAGACTACTTCGCAAGTTATCCATTGCATCGTTACTTGCAAGGTAACATCTTTAAAAAAATTTGTTAGCTTTGTCTATGGCCTCCATACAACTGTTAGTCATAGACCATTATGGGATAATATCATGCAGTTTGGTTTGGATTGTTCATTGCCTTGGTTGATTATGGGTGATTTCAATAATGTATTGCATTTTGATGAAAAAATTAATGGTGTTGATGTTACCACATATGAGATAAAAGATTTTGTTAATTGTTGTCTTAATGTTGGTCTAACGGACTTGAGATCTATTGGTTGTTTTTACACTTGGAACAACAATTCTGTTTGGACTAAACTGGATAGAGCAATGGTAAATGATTTTTGGATGCATATGGGTTTTTCTAGTAGTGCGGAATTCTTACCATCAGGATGCCTATCTGATCACTCACCTTGTATTGTTTCTATTTTTACATGTGATGAGGTCAAGAAGAAACCGTTCAAATTCTTCAATATGTGGACTAAGCACGAGAAGTTCCATGAGACCGTGCTAAGCACTTGGAATCTATATATTCGGGGCACTAAGCAATTCTCTCTTTGCAAGAAGTTGCAACGTCTCAAAGGGGTGCTTAAATAGTTAAATGTTAAACACTTTGGTCATATTTCATCAAGGGCCGAGGTAGCAAAAAAGGCCTTGGTGGAATCCCAACTTGTCCTGCATGATGATCCCACCAATTTACATCTACAAAATGAGGTTGCTCGATTGAGGAAAGAGGCCATAAATCTTAGTGAAGCGGAAAGAAGTTTCTACTTCCAACAAGCGAAGTGTGCATATTTGAAGAATAGTGATAAATGCACAAAGTTTTACCACTCGATTGTGAAGAGAAACACTAAAAGGAACTTTATTGCAGCTGTACTTAAAAGGGATGGTTCCTATTCCTCTTCGCAAAAACAGGTGGCTGATGAGTTTGTTTATCTCTACAGTGAATTGTTTGGACGGGACAGTAATGGACTAGTTTTTTCGGTTGAAAATCTTCAGTTTGGTCCTACTTTAGATGAGGAGCACGCCACTTCACTTACTTGGGATGTTTCTGAACAAGAAATTAAGGATGCCCTTTTTAGCATTGGAGATGATAAATCACCCAGACCGGATGGTTATACATCTTGTTTCTTCAAGGAGGCATGGGATATTGTTGGTAATGATTTTATGGAAGCAATTCATGAATTTTTTGCTTCTAGATCTCTCCTTAAGCAAATGAACCATACCATTATTGCCTTGATTCCTAAGACTAACCATGCTATTTCGGTGAATGACTATTGGCTGATCGCTTGTTGTAATATTTTCTACAAAGTGATCACTAAGATACTGGCTTCTCGATTGGGGCCAACACTTGGGTCCATCATTGATCAAGCCCAAGCTGCCTTTATAGAAGGTAGAAGCATGGTAGAGAATATTCATCTTGTTCAAGAGCTTGTGAGGAAATATAATCGAAAGAGGGTATCACCAAGATGCCTACTCAAAATTGATTTGAAGAAAGCGTATGACTCAGTGAATTGGGATTTTCTTAAGAATGTTCTTGAGGGTTTGAAGTTCCCAACTAAATTCATAGATTGGGTTATGGAATGCATTACTATGCCTACATACTCTATTGCTCTTAATGGGTGCCTTCACGGGTTCATAAAAGGGAGGAAAGGTCTTCGTCAAGGTGACCCTCTTTCTCCATTTTTATTTGTTTTGTGCCTTGAGTACTTTTCTAGAATGGTGAAGGGAGCCACCAATAATACTGAGTTCAATTACCATCCTAAATGTGCTCCTCTAAAGATTACACACTTGGCCTTTGCGGATGATTTGATGCTATTTGCTAGAGGTGATACTACTTCGATTCGGATCTTGATGAATTGCTTAGCAAATTTTGGTGACATGTCGGGACTAACGATGAATGTTGACAAGTCTAACTTGTATATGGCTGGAGTTCAAGGGCAAGAAAGGGATTATATTATTGAGATTGCAAATATCTCCCAAGGATCTTTGCCTTTTCGCTACTTGGGGGTTCCTCTTGCGGTGGGAAAGTTGAAAACTAGTTCTTATGATGTATTTATTAACAAGATCATAGCCTATATTGGGGCTTGGTCTAGGGCATCATTATCATATGCGGGAAGACTAGAGCTTGTGAGAGCCGTACTCCAAGGGGTTGAATGTTTTTGGTTATCTATTTTTCCCATTCCGACTATGGTTACTTCTAGAGTCATATCTCTTTGTCGTAACTTTCTTTGGGGATCAAAGAAACCATTGGTTGCATGGAGCAATATTTGCTTACCTAAGGTTGAGGGTGGACTTGGACTCCGAGACATCAAAAGATGGAACTTAGCACTTCTTTCCAAAACACTTTGGAACATTCATTGTAAGAAAGATTCTTTGTGGATTAAATGGGTAAACCAAGTATACCTACGTGGGAGTAACATTTGGGTATATATGCTGACAAAAGAGGACTCCCCTCTTATTAAAAAGCTGGTGGAAATCAGAGATTACATTATTGGGGCTGAAAATTCTACCCAGGCAGCTATTTATAAATTGGCCAAGTGGAGTAATGTTGGCAGATTTAGCATAGAAGATGCGTATGAGTTCTTTAGGCCAAGGGGAGTCAAAGTAAGCTGGGCTAACCTTGTTTGGAATGCATATGTCACTCCGAAGCATGCCTTTATCACATGGTTGGCAGTTAAAATGAAATTGTTAACTAGGGACAGATTGCATTTCTTAGAGATTGACCCTAAATGCTGTTTATGTGCACACATGGATGAGTCTACAGAGCACTTGTTTTTCAGTTGCTCCTTTACTCGATCAGTCTGGGAAAGAATACGTGCGTGGGTGGGTCTCAGGCGAGCTATGTCAACACTTCACATCGTAATGAAATGGATAAAAAAGGAAAGTAGGGGTACATCTTGGCATAACAAGGCGAAGCGTATTGCACTTGTTAGTACTGTTTACCACATTTGGATGGCAAGGAATAAGATGATTTTTGAAGACCTTATTCCACATGTTGATAGTATTGTTCGACGAATCAAAACACACGTATACAACGTTTTGTTCTCTTTGTATCCGAATGTTTTGTTTCAATATGAGTCCTTAGCTGTGGGTCTCTAAGTCGTACATGATGTGTTATTCTACCCGAGTTCGCACGGTGTAGTTATATAATTATTTTCATATGATGGCCTGGGAATGCCCTGTGTATTTGTAATTAAGTTTTGATCAATATATTTCACATTTACAGATCAAATAAAAAAAAAAAATTCTTTGGCTAGCCTTCCACTTTTGCCCCTCCACATTCACTCTGAAACCCAACACTCTCCTACAGTCCGGCGCAAATCCCAAACAAGGCCGATCAACTTCTTCCTCTTTCATCGACACCGAAGGCGTGGATCTGATCGGAAACTCCCAACTCGTTCAATAGCACCATGGATCCATTTTCTATTGCGGTTAGTGTCGGATCTCTCCCTTATTTTTCTACACTTTTGTGGCCATGAATCCCTATTTTTTACCCATTGCTGCTGCTATAAAATGGTATGAATTTAACTCATAATAACTTGTCATTACATGTTCAGTAACGTAAAGTATGTATGAAAGAGCAACGGTCGACAACGGCTTCAGGAGAGAATTCTGGGCAACTAAAAAATTTGGGAATGCAGAAATTGGAAAAGGGAAAATACAATCATTTTTTTCCAAGTTTTCGTCATCAAGAATTTGGGCGGGGGGTATAGAAATTCTTCACAGAAAATATGTTGTGGTTGAAAACTTTCCGCTTTCCTCATTCAAGGGGTGAAGTGGATTTTGTAGCAATGACAAATCCTCCTAAATGCATCTGAGCCTATAATAATCATTGGTTGTCATTTTCATTTGTTCACCATAGAATATGCTTTACAATATGTAGATTTGTTGGCCTTCTTATAAAAAAGCCCAGTTTGAATTTCATATTCTCTGTAATAACTTGGTGTTGTGTACACCTGAAGCCAGGAGTTATGCAATAAGATGTATTGGAACACTTCCATTTTGTATAATTGTAGCCTGTAGGTTTTACACTTTTGCTTACGCTTTTGTATTATTAAATTTGTTTGATTGCAAGCTTTCTTGATGGCTCTTTTAATTTATTTTGTGCACAAGTATTGCTTGTGTTCAATTAATTTTCGTTTTTTGTTTTATGTGTGCAATGGAATGGTTTTTCGGCATTGTGTGGGCCAACTTTAGGAGAATAGTAATTGCAATATTGATTTCGAAATCTGTTGTACGTGGCAATGGATTGATTAGTTACATTGCATGGGGCCACTTTATGAGAAAAGTCTATGCAAAATTCCTTTTCCAAATCTATTTTAACGTGTGTAGATTGGTTTTGTGACATTGGGCCCACTCAGGTCAACAAGAAAAGTCATTGCACAATGTTGGGAAGGCTGCCAATTTTATTTTTTGTGCCTCAACAGTAGTAGCGCATGTAAAGGGGTCAAAATTATCATTCACCAAAAATTAAATAATTGTGTCGTATGCATTCACGTGTGCGGGCCTCGACGCTTGACATTTTCAACGGTCAGGATTCTCAGCTTTCCCAGACAAGCGCCTAATTGTTGCATGACATTGACTTGCGAATGAAGCCATTTATTACTATCCAGTAGTTAGGATGCCAGGGTAGGTCAACCTGCAAATGAAGCCATTTATTACAACCCTATGCCGTGGATACACATGTGGGTTGAACAAGTGAAGTAGTTGTAGGCACCTGGGCATCATTTTCCCAAATCCGTCTTCCTGGATGAGGTAAAATAATTGATTTTCTATACAGGGTTTGTTTCAATTTGAGGGCGATTTCAAGTTATTTGGATTCCTTTTTTCTTGGGAAGATTGGTTTCTTGATGATGGAAATTGATTTGTAGGGTGTTCTGGAAAATATTGCGGTTCACAATCGATTTAATGTTTAGCCTGAAGAATTGGGAAAATTGAATTTTGATTTGGGTAAGAGAAAAAAATGCTTTTTGTAATTTTGAAGAAAAAACGTAATTTCAATTAATTATTTTTATCCAGTGTCAATAAATAACAGCATCAGTTGACACATGAATTTTCAGCTGACACGTGTAATATTTTTTGTCCAAGTAGACAGATGGAAACACCTATAATTGATGGATGGATAACTTTTTGCAAAAATGAGTGAGCAGTCAATAATTTTTTATGTTTCGATGAACAAGTAGTAACTAGAACTAAATGTTAATGATGAGTGATTTAACTAACTCCCGCCCCTCACCACCTATAGATTTCTTACGAAGCTCTAAAGCCAAAAAGACTCGAGACACCGTGAAATTACTTGATATGCTGGAAGCAAGGTCACATCTAAGTTTAACATTAAAGACCACATTTTATAAATAACATTTTTAACCACCAAATTATTGTTAAAAAACTCTCTTTCAAAGAAAGAAATGGCAAATCAAGAATGTTGGATGCATCGCAAAACTCCATTTTCAACATTTAATTAGAATTATTACAATTTTTAAATGCAAGAGAGGTCACGAAGCCACTCGTCACCACCAACGTAAAGCAATTAAGGATTATTTTTTGAGCAGAAAGACTTCGAAACACCCCTAGAATTTATTTGTTCAAGCTATGCTAAGATTATTGTTTTCTCACATACTTTGATCTTGTAAACTGGGTATTGAGAGATATCTTTCGAAGCAAGGGATGCACTCTGGTACTGTAACCACTTGTAAATGCAGGGCCAACTAGGGACAGATCCAGGATTGGGTTCAAGATTGGGCTATAAAATTTCAAATCGGACTACAATATCGAAAAAGAAAATTTACACAAAAAAACTGATTGTTTACCAAAAAAATAAAAAATACCTTTAAAAAAAAGTTGTTGGGCCTAGGGAGGGACTACACCCTGACCTGCGCCCCAAATCTGTCCCTGGGGCCAACAGTAGAGATGGCCATAGAGGATAACTACTGGATCATCGGCAAAGTTTAAACACATATTACAATCGAAGCCGGTTGAAATCTTTTCAGAGTCATCTCCTACAATGGGAATGGAACTCCATTCCCACAAAAGGTATTAATCGAATGCCATTCTTTTGTTTTCCAAATTCGCGCTACCTACGAGTCCTTAGATTTCTCAGAAGAAAAACAAGTAAATTGGTTCCTGAGATGACCGATTAGTTTGTGGTGGAAAATGTTGTGGGGTTAGTGGGATTGAAGATGGAAAGGGTGATGGTGGATGAGGGTTGGAAAATTTCAGAATTTCTCTGAGTCTCATGACAAATTCATCTTAAAGTACAAATTCTGTAATTCTGAATAATTTGGAAGTGGTGGTGGTAGGGGAAAGAAATGGACTTTTTAAATTTTGATTTTTAATTATTTATTTGGCACTCGTTAGCATTTTTGGAAAATTTTGGGATTACAGTTGAAATTAATTTTTCATTTTATTTAAATATGATATTGTTATATATTTCATTTTGTCTCTCTCTCTTGTTTGTTTTGTCGCGTTTTTATTTTAATCTTTCATTAGTTAGCAAAGTCGGTTATGTACTTTGAATTAAGATATTTAGATGATGAAGGAAAAACGAGTGTTTTTACTAAGTTTTGCTGAACTCGAAAATTGTCATCAACAACAAGATCTCCTAAAGAATTAAAGCTTAGAATAATAATGCGAACGATATGAAAAATTGGGAACATGTGTATTATATTGACTATAGATTCAAGACTTTAAGAGGAATTAAATAAAAACTGACGAGATAACAGAGTATGTTCTGACAATATAAACATCCAAACATAAGCTATAAATTTCCCATATCTCAACTTAAAACTCATCGTTACAATTTAGACCATATTGCCTCTAACATCACCATAACTACCAGAGCCACTACAGTCGCCTCACAACAATTGGCAATACCTCCACCATGTCCAACATCTCAAACAAACTAACACCTACCAACACGCCTCATAACCATCTCTAACACCATTAACGCCACACCGCCACCACCACATAGTAACCTCACCAACATTTGCAAAACACAAATCAACAATGGTCTTCGTGCATCTTACTCTTTTTTGCTTCAGCTAGACGAATCTCAAAGCTACAACAACAATTTGAAAGTGGTGGTGGTATGGAGCACAGCTTCTCGACCGTGGTGCTTATTTGCTCAGTACATCTTTGAGCAAGTGGCTACTAGGTGCACCATCTTTTCGTATGGCAGCTACACCACTAGAACAACTAGTTTGATGCTTTTCGCGCAAGGTGTTACTGGGCATACCACCTCCCCACGCGAGCGTTGCAAGAGGAGCATCGTGCAATAAGTGGCACCTTGCTGTCATACCGTGTCGCTACAAGATGTGCTGTGTCGTGAGGTGCCACTGTAAGGCACCAATCGATCGGTTGAAATAGACTAGGGGTAGAGGGGGAGAAGGGGAGAGAGAGGGAGAATGATAAAGATGAGAGAGAGAGAATTAGGGGAGATTTTTCTAATTGACCTGTTAATATTTAGTTTCATTAAAAAGTCTGTTTTACCCTTAATAAAATAATTCTTCCTATATTGCTCAATATAACCCAATCTATATTCTATTTTGAATTTTTGAATACAAATCCATTCTATGATCTAATAAATAGGAATAATCTGCAACATATTGTTCATATTTTCTAATTAAAATATCATATTCTTCAAATGGTAAATTTATATTTTTTAATTGAGAAATAATATTTTTTATTTTTTCTAACATCTGTTCTAATATATTATCTAATCCTTCAATTGCATATCATGACATTTAATCATACAAATAATCATCAAATCATACAATTAATCCCTTTGGTTCTCTAAGATCTAAAAGATTCATTCTAATTTTAACAAAAATTTAATAGTTTTACCTTAGGTTCGGTCTAGATCTTTATTCTTAGAATCGAGTGACCTTTGATCTTTGAATATGTAAACTGCTTCCTTCAACGACCTCCTACTTTTATGGAATCTTTAATATTTTGGCTTCTTGCTCTTTCTGTATTAATTCTAAAGAATAAAATTCTAGATTTCTGTTAAAGAAAAACTCTCTTTTTACTAAAATAAGAAGGAAACTTTCTATTTGATCTTTCAAGAATCTATGAGAATAAAGATCTAAAACTCATATTGATATCAAAATATTGGAATTTTATTCCTATTAGAATTTATGCAAGGCTTCTATTTGGTACAAAAGTATTTCTAGAAAAACTGGTTTTAGAAATGTTGATTCTCCACTACAAATCTAGCTTACAATCTGAGAGAAGATACTTTTGTTTCAAGATGATTTCTATCTATTTTAATGTCTCTATTTATACAAGTCTATGAGACTCTATTACATCATTAAGTACATCAACAAAGGCACACTTGCCTCTCTATTATTTTTCTCATTGGGTCTACATCTTCACATGCTTCTTTAACTTTTTATCCAAAGAGCATCTTTTTATATTATTGTCATTTATCTTCTATATCTTTACATACAACTGTATTATTGTCCTCCATATAGCTTTGTCAAATGTGCTCTATAGTTTTCTTTTTTCACATGCAGTTGATGCACTTCCTTAGTTGGCAAAATTCTTTTATAGAGGTAAGATATCTTGAAAATTGATGTATCTCGAATCTTGTAATATAATCCCTCAATATTTCTAATTTTCCATGTCCTTGATTTGATACAAGCATCCAATTTTCATATTGGCACAGGCATGAGAATTTTTTGTCAAACAAATTTTTGGCAATGTTGCATATGTCTTTAATTCCAAGTGTTCTTCTATGTCTGATCCATGATTTTGTCACTGTTGAAATTTTTCTATCAATTTCCACCACATCTATTTGGAAGTTAGCTGCTACATACCCAATTGATATTATATGCTCAACTGGATAATAAACAACTTCATTGTATTCAGGACTTATTGAGTAAAATTTCAAATATATTTTTCGTCCTTTGACAAATCTAGATACTTCTTTTATAAATATATTATCAAATTTTGAAATTTCTATCAAATCTTTTCCTGAATATATCAAATCCATAAATTCATAGTCTGCCATAATTTTTATGAATGGAGGGTCTCCTCCTTCCACAGCTGTTATTCTGCGATAAACATTATTTTTCGGAGAAATGAAATATGAATTACTCATTTTTATTTCGTAAGCAATTCTGATTGTTTCAGCGTATTTTTCTTCTTTTGGATCTAAAGTGATTTTATCTTCTTGGTCTATGATGCTGATTGTTTTGGAATCTCTTTTTATCTCCATGTATCATCACTTTTTTGGTTGATGATACTAAAATGAAATCTCTTTTTTTATCTGTTGGTATATTGTCACATTTGAGCCCACTACTGCTTCCAACTATCCCTGTTTGGTATTGTTTGAAAAACTCATTTCTGAGCTCTTTGGTGTATCTGTCTCAGACAGTATATCTTTTAGTTGTGTTGCAATAACATCAACTTGATTTATGAGTTCTATGGCCATTTATGATGCTCAGTAGTGATATTCAACAATATTTTTATATTTGAGTTGAACATCTATGAGATTTGTGTTGCACTAGTATTTATATCTTCATATTCTTCTTTAAAAAAATCTGTCTTTTTTTGTATATGTAGGATAGATCGATAAAACTCCATGACCTTATCTTTATCTATCAGGAAATTCTATGTTTCTGCTGAGAAAATTTGCAAGGAAATTATTAACTCATTTAATATGAACTATATCAAAATTATAAAATGCTAAATAAGTTTGCCATCTATGGAGTCTTCTGTATTGAGATTCTGATGGTAATTTATTTTTGACTAATCCTACAACTTAAGAATTATCAGTCTCAATAGTAAATTTCTTGAATAACAAGAATAGTGGGAACTTTTTTTTTCTAATAATTGCTAATAATTCTTTTTCAAGAGTGGTATAATTTATTTCTGCTTGATTAAAAGCTTCACTTGAATATCTACAAATCTCATTTAAATCTATTTTTAATATTGCTACTCAATATTTATCTGAGGCATCAGTATTAACAATCAAATTATCTATTTCATCTGGTAATCTTAAGTTTGGTAAATTTTTACATTTTTCTTTTAATAATTTAACTATTTCTGTATGTTCTTCATTCCATCCTTTAGTATTTGATTTTCTAAGTAAAACTTGTATTTTATGCTTTTTCTTAAAAAGATTTTCAATAAAACCTTCTACATAATTTAAACATCCTAAAAAAATTTGTATTTGTTCTTTATATTCTAATTTATTTGAAAAACTTTCTATCTTTTTATATATATATATGGGTCTGCAATTTTATTCTTCTTTTATCTATTGTTAATCCAAGAAAATCTATTTATTGTTTTTCTATTATAGATTTATTTTTAGAAAGTACAATTCCTTCTTTTTTACATTCATTTATGAATTGAATTAAATGATTCATATGTTCTTCTTTACTATTAGAACATATCAAAATGTCATCAACATAAACAAGTAGAAATTCAATAAATTTTTTATATATATAATCCATTTTTCTTTGATATATTTGATGTGCAAATTTTAATACAAATGACATTACTAACCAGTCATATTTTTCCTGAAATGTACTAAATGTTGTATATTGTATACTATCTTCTTCCATTTTTATTTGCCAAAATCCTGATTTACAATTAAATTTAGAATAATATTGTTTTCCTTTTATAAGGTTTATGAAAACTTCTTTATTTGGTAAAAAAATATCCGTCAAATTTAGTATATTTATTTAATTCTTTATAATTTATAATCATTCTAGTTTTTCTTCTAACTTGTTCAGAATGTTTTATAACCATAAAGGCTGGACTACTATGAGGTCCATTACTTAGTCTTATAAGTTTCTGTTCTAACAATTTTTTTATCTGATTTTTAAATTCTTGTGTATCTTCTATCTATACATCATTGGTCTGACTCTTATTATAACATTTTTTGTCAATTCTATTTTGGTTTTAAGGTGACATGGTTTTCAAAATAATAATGGATTTTCTCAATAAACTTTTTATAATTGTTCAATTTTCTATACTTGTTTCTATTCCTTTTTTAAAACTTTTTTATATAATATTCTTTTATTTTTTATTTCATTATATATGATTGGGTTTTTCTCTGATTTATTATCACGCTGGGCTGGCTGAACTCTGTAAGGTCTAAATTCTCTTGGAATTTTTAATAAATGTTCACAATGTGTTTGTAGCATTATCATATAATTATTTTGTTTATAATATTGAAATTGTTGTATAAAGTCACTTCCTAATAATATATCACAATCTAATTTATCATATTTATAAGGGAAAATTGCAGCAGCGGTACCAAACCTTTTGTTTATTAGCAGAGTTTGTCCAAACCTTTCATTTGTGCCACCGTAAGTACCAAATCTTTAAAAAATGTGCACCTGAGGTCCAAATGGATTGTTTCTATTAGTTTGACCGTTAGTTGACCCAATAAATTGATTTTGACCAATTTTAGAAGGGGTAAAATTGTAATTTTGAATTAAAATTAAAAAAAAAAATTAACAAAAACAAAAAATCAAAAGCCAAGCACTGTTCATCTTCTCCGTCCCACCTACCCCCAGTTCCGCCCTCTTCCTCTTTCTCTATTCCACCTAGTTTAAGCCCTACGGAGCTTTTGGATTCTCCTATTCCGTGGTGACTATGGATTCGATCCATTGGGACTATCAGATCCTGAGGGTGTTGCAGGATTCATTGAGCCCAAATGGCTAGCCTATGGAAAAGTCATTAATGGACGTTTCGCAATGTTGGGTGCAACAGGAGCCATTGCACCAGAAATTCTTGGAAAGGCTGGCCTAATTCCACCTAAAATAGCTATCCTGTGGTAAGACAGGAGTCATTCCTCCTGCCAGAACATATAGCTTTGGGTTGATTCCTACACCTTATTTGCTATCGAAATGGCACTTATGGGATTCGCTGAGCATCAGAGATTCTAGGACTAGGCCAACCCTAGGCCATGGGAAAAGCAATATTTCTTGGGTTTGGAAAAAGGCTTGGAAGGGTCTAGTGACCCTGCATACCCGGGTGGCCCATTTTTAAAACCATTGGGGTTAGGTAAAGATGAGAAATCCATGAAGGAATTGAAGTTAAAGGAAGTGAATAATAGAACGGGAGATGAGAGAATAAGAGAATCAAAAAGTGATTGGGTTAAACCAGGTAGATTAGAGAAGATGAATAGTGATTGGGGGTGGGATGGAAAAGATGAACAGTGATTGTCTTTTGATTTTTTGGTTTTTTAATTTTAATTCAAAGTTACAATTTTACCCCTTCTAAAATTGGTCAAAGTCAATTTATTAGGTCAACTAACGGTTAAACTAATAGAAACCATCTATTTGGACCTCAGGTGCACATTTTTTAAAGGTTTGGTACTTTCGGTGGCACAAATGAAAGGTTTGGGCAAACTCTACTAATAAACGAAAGATTTGGTACCGCTGCTGCAATTTTCACTATTTATAAGTTTTATTTATTGTAATTTGTTTACTTTCAAGAATTATACTAACTTTATTAGCACTATTAATTATCTGAGTACTTTCTCCTGTGATTCCAGTTATTTTTATATTACTATTATTATTCCATGATTTTATCAAAAAAATTTTAAATACTGTTATATCACTTCTTGTCTCTATTAAAGCACAATTTGTCATATTTGTTTTTATAATAGTGATTTGTATATATACAGCTAACGAAAAACTTATCTGATTATTCATTTAGTTCTTTTTACATAATATAGTTTGTCCATTATGAACTATATATAATCCTTCTGTTTTTATACTATAATCTTCTAATTCATTTAAAAAACTTATTCTTAAAAGTATATGGAGGTTTATATACATACTTTTATCTATATAACACGGTACTAAAAGATCTATTTCTTCTATTTTTATTGGTACATTAACTTCCAAATTTGTAATACGTACTTGTCCATCAAAATTTACATATCTATATGGATCGATTTTATGAGTTATTAATCCTCTATTTCTGATTGAAATTATATGACATTCACTAGCTCATGTATCTATTAATATATTTGGTCCATTTATATTTTCTCTTCCATTATAATATTGTCCTTCTATTTTCATATTTCCAGCATTCCAATATAATTTTACTTCTTTTATATTATTAAATTCTTTTAACTAGTTTTTATTAGGTATTCTAAGACTTTTTGATCTTTTGATTAATTTTCTATCCTTAAATGTTATATTATTAGAACATTTTCTTTCATTTAATTCTTTTATTTCAGGTTTATTTCTTGTTATACCAAATTCATATTCTTCTGAAATTAAACTTATTTGTTTATTTGGTTATATTATTTTGCTAATATCCTTACATTCTTTATGCATTTCAATATAAGGTTTATTGGAATAAATGTTTCCACAATTAGAATTGGTAAATGTATATAAAACTCTATATTCTATAGTCATAATTTGATCACCTGATTGCATGATATCATCTCTATGCAATCCTAAAACTTCATTAAAGTTTCTATCTTTCAACGATACACAATATTTTGGATAACATATAAACATTATTTTTTGATATGTTAGATTTCCTTCTATTGTTCCTAAATAGTTATCTTTTAAATTTATTATTCTTCCACCATGTAGGGTTATAGTTAAGGGTAAGTCCATCCCTTCTCTGAATAATGATTTAAACATTATTTGTATTCCTGCTAAATAAACAATTAAATTTTTTCACTTTATTTTTTTACTAACCTTTATTAATAGTTCTTTAACCATATTTTTTGTTAAAAGATTTAATTTATGTTGTCAATACCTTGTTCTTACATCTATGATTTTTTCTATTTTGTGATATTCATTTATTTTTATCATTTCTCTTTTCCAAATTTTATCTAAGACTTCTCATTTTCCTATTTTTAAATCTAAAGATAATTTTTGTAATTTTCTAAATTTATTGTTATCAAATGTAACTTTTAATCCATATCCTTTTATTACTTCATATTCTTATATATTTATATTATCGCTTTCTATTTCCTCAATTTCCTTATTTAGATTCTGATTCATCATCCTCTATTTCACTTATATAAACTTCTTGATTATAATATTTTTCAATGTCTGATATTTCACTCAATTCATTTTTTATTTTCAAATTTTTTTTTGTAATATTTTAACTTTTTTTTTATCACAATAAGGTTTATATGACCTATTTCTCCACAATTCTAACATTTACATTGACTTTTATTTTTCTTATAACTTTTATTTTTCTGTTGACCATATGAGATATTTTTTCTTTTATAATATCTTTTTCTAGATTTTATATTTTTTTATTAAAATTTCAATATTTTTTAAATTTTTTATTTTTAAATTTTCTTTTATTAACCCTTTTTTCAGGATTACATCCTCACTGTATAGGATTTTCCATATCTTTACAACATATTCTAGTTAGCTTTCTTGATTTTTTTTCACTAATTGTCTTTGTTGACATATATAAGTCTTTCAAATAAAAATTTTATTCTTGAACCTAAAGTCCTAGGTATTCCAACATTATCTCTAATATATTTTTCAAATTCTATTTTAAAATATATTCCCCATGAACCTGATAATTTATTATAATACATATCTTGGTAGAATTCTTGGTTCTCATTATTGTAAAATTGAATATAATAATAATTTTTAAATTCACAAGTATATTTTTTAATTTTACACATATCACATATTATTAAATTATTAGTTTAATTCTAACATCATCTTTTTCTCTTATTTCTTCTCTTTCAGTATTTCTTATCCATTTTTTTCCTAAATATTCATCTGAAATTATTCTACTAATTTTTCTATACTTTGTCTATCTAATTTTATTATTTCTGTTTTTACATTTCTTTTTATTAATATTTTTGTGTCATTACTCATTCCTTTCCACCAATTTCTAACATCTCCTTCAAAAGATACTATTAAGAAATCTATTCTTCTTTCAATATTTTTTCATGTGTCATTTTTATTATATAAAAAGAATAATATCATTGAATTTGCCCAAGTTAATAAAGCCTTTTTAGTATCTATTTTACAATTTAAATCTAATTTTGCTCCTCCATGATTAATAGATTTATCATAATTATCATTTAATTCAAACTTGTCTCTATATTTATTTCATTTAGGTGGTTGTTTATCTTTTACTTTATCATAAAATTGTCTATATGGTTTATTATATATAGGTGCATAACTTTCATCTAAATCTTATAATTCTTGTTTAGAAGTCCCTATTGGATTAGGTCCTCTTCCAGTATCATTAAAACTTGGTATTCAGTTATATCACTTAAACTTAATTGATCAAAATTTTCTATAAGTAAGTCTAATTCCTCATTCATCTTTATCTTCTTTTTCTTTTTCTTTTAATTTTCCTAATATTTTTTTTATCTAAATTTTTCTTCTTCTAATATTTTTAGTAATATATTTTTTCTAAATTCATCATTTTGATTCGGGTTCTCTTGCTCTATGTCTTTTATTCCATTTATAGTCTCTGGATGATTTCTTTGTGATCAACCGCCTAAAAACTGCTTGATCGTTCCATAACTGCCCACTTTCCTCGTAATGGCCAACTTGTCATGGAATTGCATTTTCTAACTGCTGCCATTACTCTTTGTCGTTCAACTGTCTTCAATTGAATTCCTTAAATCGTGGAACGTGATAGGGCTGCTTTAATAACTGCGCTTCTTGATAACCACAACACTTCATGTATGCTAAGACCTTGGGCGACTCGAAGGTTTGGGCGAGAATAGAGTAGCAGCTGCGACTGCATGGCACTCCATTCGCTCAAATCTTGTGCGACTTGCAAGCTTGGGCGATGGTGTTACCACGTTCATGGGCCTTCATCCTGAATTGTCTGATTGGGTTTCGTTCTTTGGGCTATCTGATTTGGGGATCCTCCAATTGGACTTCATTCCTTGGGCCGTTCGATTTGGGCTGAATTTTTATGTGTCAACAATTACCCCCCAATATGACAGAATTAATACCAATTATTAAATTTTGCCATATTCACTTTGTGTTTCCAGTAACATTCGAAATTCCCAAAAATTTTAATCATTGTTTTCTTCCATAGCTTAAAAAGGTGCGATGTTTTGCAAACCCTTATAACCCCCAAATACGCCATTTCACTGCACCATTAAATCACGCCTCACTTTTTTCGCGTTTCTCTCCCGCAATTTTACTGTTCATCTCTTTGCTTCCCTGTTACGTAACTCTGAAAAACTCTGTTTCGTCCCTAATGGCTACTTCACAATCCCAATCTGGCGACTCTTTTAGTTTTGATGACTTTTAAAAACTCCTTAATCGTCCATACATAACTCCGAACTTTCTCGCACCTGCCAATGTCGAACTTAATGAGTTCTACCTAGGTCTTTTTTTCAACAATGCAGAGGTAGTCGAACAAGCAGCGGTGGGCCAGCTGTTTCCTTGTACTCAAGGCCCTCCATTTCTAAACTCTCTGCCACTGGGGCCACTTCGCGAAAGAGGTATTCGCACTTGGCCTAAATCTGATGTAGTTTTTCGTAAGTGGCATGCTCACCTTGTGGACCATGGTCCTACTAAGACACTTTTTGATAATGTTAGGATTTCTGATTTGTTAGAAATCTCTCTTCAACCCCCTACTTTTGATTCAGCACTTTTTTCGAACGTTTTAAGTTTTTGGTCTTCTGAGTACAATACCTTTGTTTTCCCTTTTGACCCCATGTCTATTACTTTACGGGATGTTGGGCCCTAGTGAATCTGCCACCTTTGGGCGATACCATTTTTCCTGGTATCTTGGTTCTGGTGGCGCCCCAAAGTTTGGTAAAAACCTCACTGAGTCTTATTCAAGCCTGCAAACCCTTCATAACCACTCGAGCGCTGAACCTTCCCATACTGAGCGAGTGGCCTTTCTTTAGTTTGGCTTTGTAAATATATTTTGTGTGTACCAAGCATAAAGCCCTCCCTGAGCTATTTACCCATAGCACATGAATTGGCGCGTGGTAGGCCTCTGAATTTATGTTCTTTCTTTTTGGTTGCCCTCTATAGAGGCATGACTTCTTTTCAATCTCAATTGAAGAATGGTGCATCTTCCACTAGCAGTGGACCTCTTTGGTTCACTCAAATGTGGTTGAGATCCTATTTTCCATCGCTTGGTGCTCCATCATTTTCTCGCCCTTTTGCTAGCTGCTATAGGCTAGCCATTGAGCCCCTGGCTCCTGTAAATATGTCTAGAAGGGACATTTTTTCATTTTTTTATTCTTTGGATTCAATCCCTTCCTTCTTTCCTTTTCCTCCCTTTTTGACTCCGAACTGTGCATCCTCCCTCCACTATAGACAGCGCAAGCACCTCTCTGCTTATTTGGATCCAGTTTTTAATCGGGAGGGAGTTATTCCATGACATTTTGACTGGGACCAATGCCAAGGCTAGGGTAGAAATATATGCTCCCCAATTTTTTGCTCGCCAACTTGGTTTCGGCCAAACCTGGCCTGTTCCCCCTTGCTATTCAAGGAACTTGATAAACCACTTCCATATCATTAATAAGGCGGAGGCAGAGGCTATAAATGCTCGCAATCTTCTTTTGACGAGCCATTTTTCATTAGCCCCCTTCAATTCCAGCTGTGCCATCCATCCCCTTTTTGAACAACTCTGGCCGTCAGTTAAGCACATATTATTTGCGACTGATGCCAATTGTGCCTTTCATTCATTGGACCAGCCACGCATTTCTTCCCTTCCTCCTGTTTTAGTCACCCTTTTGTCCATCCGGAGTCCTTCTCCTCATCGTCGCACTAAACAGTCTGCTCGTCCATCTTCTTTTCTCCCTGCCAAGCCTACTGCAGCCAAAAGTGCCCCGAACTGAAAACGGCCAGCCTCAGCATCTCCCATTCTGGAGGATGATGTCGATGATGATGATGACACCCCTCTTATCATCAGGAGGAAGGTAATTAAATTGGTTTACTCACAAGCATACTTTTCCATACTTAAAACTTTTTCTATGTGCTGATGGTTTATTTGGACTTCTCAGAAAAGTTCAGCCTCTCTTTTGAAGGCATTGGTGTCGGCAGCTCCTGCTCCATCATCTTCCGCTGAGGCTGCTTCATCCAAACCAGCTGATGAAGGAACTACGCTTAAAGAGACACCTTCAGTCCCAGAATCCTCATCACAACTAATGGATGAGCCACCTTCTTCCCATGGCGTCAACCCCCCAAACATCGAAGCAGAAGGTAATTCGATTTTTTGATGCTTCACCTTTGCTTGTGCTATTGGTTTCTAATTTGTTGCTTCTGAGATCTGCAGATGCTCCTATGAGTCTGCTCGTTGTGGCAACATCTTCTTGCTTAGACAAGGGGAAGTCCTCACGAATGGTGGAGCCATAGGTAGCAGACTTGGCTGGGGATATGTCATCTTCCAAGATTATTGATGAGGTAATCTTTGCTTCACTTTTACTTCCATCTTGTTCATTGTAGTGAGGATCTTCAATATTGACAATTTTCTTTGTAGGATGCTGATAAGATTTTGCGTTCCATCCAAGACTTGTTCGCTTCCTGGGGGCAAGTCAAGATATCTCGCCCTGCTCCAACTGGTCGTCCTGCTACTTCTTCAGAGAAAGATATAAAGTTCCTTAAGCAGTCGATATTTGAGTACGTGTCCTTCATAGATATAGACATTGGTAAGGCTAGTACTGCTAGACATAAGGATAAGCTTGAGCATTTGAATGCGAAGTTGGAGCAAGCACTGACACTTCCGTCGCTCAATCTTTCTGCTGATTTTAAAACGACGTTGAAAGTTATCCATTCCGAGGTCCTCTCCTTGCTGGCTAAGAATGTTGAACTGAAGGCCAAAAGTACTCAATATCTTCGCGCCGTATTTAAAAAAGAGTCTTTGCTTCTGGAGATCAACAAAGCCGAGGACGAGTTGAAAGAAATATCTTCCGAAATCATGATTGAAGACTCTTTGATGGCTAGTTTGGATACTCAGATGAAGGAACTTCAAGCCAAAATGGACGACTGCAAGGCAAGAATGGCTGCTAAAAAGCGTAATGCCTCCCAAGGAATTGAGAGAACAAAGTCTTTGTCGAGCAGTACAAGAAGTTGGAAGTTGATGACGATGTTGTGGCCGAATTGAACATCACTTCCTCTCGTTAGAACGAGGACTGGGAAAAACTTAGGGAAAGAATTCGTTCGGTATGGGACGGATTGTAATTAAGACATATAACGCCTTAACTTTTTCTTTTTGTAATTTCGCATTTGACTTTCCCTTTGTAACCCTGTACATCATTAATGAACATCTATGTTAACTTCTTATGCATTTATTTGACGTCTGTCTTTTAATCGCCAATCCTTCAAGCATTTAACTCTTTGTGCTAAAAATCTTGCACATTTTTTCTTGATATTTCCACCTCTTTTCCCAAAACTTTGGGCTACTTAATTCCATTTACTAGGCAGAATGTGACTGCTCATATTCCGTCTCTTCATCTCCACCCCTCTATAAATGTACGTATGCTTCGCACTTTCCATCTTCCACCTTCATTTTCATTCTTTTCTTCGAAACCAATTTGCTGCCATTGTTTGTCATTCTGACAATCAATCCAAAACCTTCGTCTTCTATAAAAATGGATTGTTTGGTCCGCCTATTTTACTACTTGTCTTGATGTCACATTTGGTATGGGAGATATATGAAATATTTTTTTTGGCCAGCAGCGAAGTTTTTCCCATCAAAGTTCTTCCCATCGTCTCTTTGTTCTTTACAAGGAGTTCAATGATAGAAGGCAATTTTTGGGATGCTTGCGGGTCACCTTGCTTGCTGAGAGTGCTTCTCAACATCTTTGCCCGCCATTGCAGCGATGCATTTTGGAAGGCGGTGCAAGGCCAGTCTACCCTCTTACTCGGCGATCGACCGGGAGATTAGCTTACTTTTAATTGTAGCTTGTAGAGCATCTATTAATTGTACCTTGCATCTTTGTAATGAACATTTGATAATAAAGGAATTTATTTGAACGTATTTCGCTCTAACCTTTTTATCCTTAATCGTTCAACATGTTTTTATTACGCTTTTATCTGTTCACTTTCCCATAAAGAAGGAACATATCTTTTCAAATATTTGCCGTTGATGAATCTCACGTGCTTGGTGCCATCTAAATCTTCCAAATGATATGCTCCATTGGGTAACACACTGTTTACTTTGTATGGTCCTTCCCAATTGGGCGACCACTTCCCGTACTTTGGATCCTTGCTATCCAAAGGGAGTATCGTCTTCCAAACTAATTCGCTCAGGCTGAACGATTTTGCTATGACTTTTTTATTATAAAACTTAGCCATTCTTTGTTTTTGTACTTGCAATCTATCTAAGACGTCCAACTTTAATTCGTCCAACCCCAATAAATTTTGAACTAGTGATTTGGTATACTCATCATCATTTAACTTATATTGCAAGCACACTCTAATCGATTACACGTTGATTTCCATAGGCAAAACGGCCTACTGTCTATAAGTAAGTTGGAAAGGAGTAATTTTGGTACTTGACCGATGTGATGTTCTATAAGCCCATAAGGCCTTATTCAGACATTCGTGCTAATTTCTGGCATTTTCATCTATCATTTTTCTGATGATAGTTTTTTAGAATCTTATTAGAAGACTCTGCTTATCCGTTGAATTGAGCGTAATATGGTGTGGAGTTCATTAATTTAACCCCAAATTCGCTCAAAAATTTGTTCACTTGATTCCCATTTAAAGATGTTACGTGATCTACCATTCTAAACCTATAAATGATGTGATCACGGATAAACTCTATGACATTCTTTTGGGTGATCTCTTTCAAAGGTACCGCCTCTACTCATTTGGTGAAATAGTCGGTTGCAATTATAAATCTTTCCTATCAGGTCTATCATCCAACCCTTGAACGGCCAAGGTTTAATAATATGTGTCATCTCTCGTGCTGGCACCCTTTGTATTGGACCATGCTTTTGGCATGCTAAACAACTCTTTACATACTGAACACATAATTCTCCCATCTTTGGGAAAAAATATCCACTCCTAATAATTAACCATATCATCCTTTGGCCAGCTTGATGAGCTCCACATATCCCTTCGTGCACCTCAACCATGATCGTCCTGGCTTCTTGCAAACTTACACACTTTAGCAATACACCATCAGAGCGTTTCTTAAACAACTCTTCATCTATTAGTGTATAGTTCAGCAAACACAGCTTCATTTTCCTACTAATCCCTCTATTAGGTTCTTTAAGGAACTTTTTAATCTCTGTTCTCCAATCCATTGCATCTCCATCTTGTATGCAGTGAAGTTCAATCCTTCTCGCCCTTCTTTAGATCACGGGCAATATGGTTCCATACTCACAAGTAGACTTCCAATTCAAAACCTTTGAGTACCCTGAGGCCATTTGGGCCAACTCATTTGCCAC
>NW_019239264.1:570572-572873 GCF_002742605.1 Olea europaea var. sylvestris
TTCTAATTCAATTTCTTCAGGCATGTCAAGGCATGGATGATCGGCTAGAAAGTTAGCCAAAGCCTGATTTTTGACTGCCTTTTAAGGTATATATTGTATCTCGAATTCTGATCAAGCTAATGTCCAAAGACCTACCCTTTGGTGTAAAATAGGGCGCGAGAACATATACTTAACTAAATTTACTTTAGAAATTAAATAAACGGTTACGGGCCGTAAATAAGCCCTTAATTTTGTACATGTGAAATACAATGCAAGACATAATTTTTCGATAGCAGAGTAATTACATTCACATTTTGTTAATCGCCTACTTAAGTAGTAAATTGCCCTTTCTTCACCAAATTGGTCTTCCTGCGCGACCATTCCAGCTATTGATTCCTTTTCAGCCGATACGTACACTTTCATTGGTCGTCCTTGGATTGGTGACACCAACACTGGTGGACTTGATAAATATATTTTCAGGCTTTCAAAAGTCTTTTGATGTTCTTCTTTCCAGACGAATTCGTCCTGATTTTTCAACTTTAAGAGCGGCGAAAAGACTTTAGTTCGCCCTGCACAGTTAGAAATAAAGCGTCTTAAAAAGTTTACTTGGCCTAGAAGCCTCTGCAATTCTTTTTTGTTGCTAAGTGGTTTGGCCTCTAAAATGGCCTTCGCTTTATTTTTATCAAGTTCAATCCCTCTTTTGTGTACCAAGTAACCAAGAAAGTTCCTTGCATTAACATCAAATGCACATTTCAAGGGATTCAACTTTAACTTATATTGCTTCATTCGCTCAAACGAACATCTTAACTGTTCGAAATGGTCCTCTTCTTTAATGAATTTGACCACTATGTCATCTACATACACTTCAACAAACTTGCCTATCATATCATGAAAGATTAAATTCATTACCCTTTGATAAGTTGCTCCTGTATTTTTTAGGCCGAAAGGCATGACCACCCATTCAAAACATCCTAGAGACATAGGGCATCTAAAGGTAGTTTTCTGTATGTCTTCTTCAACTATATAAATTTGATTGTACCCTGAATACCCATCCATGAAGGAATACATGACGTGTTCGACAGTCGAGTCTACTAAAAAATCCACCGTGGGCATTGGATACTCATCTTTGGGTGTAGCTATGTTTAAATTTCTAAAGTCCATGCACACCCTTAATTTACCATTTTTTTAGTACTGGTACGATATTGGACAACCATTCGACATACCTAACTGTTCTAATAAAGCCTGCTTTCAATAATCGCTCTATCTCTTTCTTAATCTCAAGGAGTACATTAGGAGCAAAACGTCTAGGAGGATGCCTATGAGGTTTAAAATTAGGCTTAGTTGGTAACCTATGTTCCACCAAGTCTCTATCTAAACCAGGCATTTGTTCATATTCCCAAGTAAAATAATCTTTATACTCCTTTAGCAAAACGATTAATTTATCACTAACCTCTTGATCGAGCATCTGGCTGATGAATGTTGGACATCTTCTCCTTCATTGTCAATATTTACTTTGATCAGAGGGTCTTGTGCTTGAGCGTATCCAGGTTTGATGATCCGCATCACTTCGTCGTCCAGTTCCCTTGTAAGTACTTCTTCTTCTAAACGGTCCACCTTGTTGACTTCTCGGCCAATGCTTTGTTCTAACTCGAATACTGCTAATTTGTCTTTCAGCGCTTTCAGGGTTGTCTCTTCTTTCACCTTGTCATTACATTCCTTATTGAAAGCCATTAATTTGACTTTGAAGGCTTGAATATCGGTCGTTTGCTCTTGTTGCTTAGAACTCATTCAAGACTCCTTAATTATTCTTTTGCCAATTACTGGCTCTTCTAGAGCCACTATATTTGGCCTCATCCGTCTGAACATTTCAGTGAGTGCGTCCACTGAAAATGGCTCTTCGCTTTGCGCGACAACTTGAGTTTCTTCCCCATTTTGTACTACCCTAACAGGTCCATAGTGTCCTTCGTACATGAACTTTTTCACCGAGTTTGCTTCTGCAACAAAAGACCTATGATCGGCCTGCACCATCTCTGCTTCACTCTTGTTATTCCAAAAAATCAGGCATTGATGGAGCGATGAGGGTATACAGCAACTTTCGTGTATCCAATCTCTTCCTAGTAACATATTGTAACTAGTAGGACCATCTATTACAAAGAAGACTGTGGTCCTAGTAGTTGTCCCTATAGTTATGTCCAATGGCATAACTCCCTTGGGCCTTCATCCTGAATTGTCTGGTTGAGTTTCGTTCTTTGGGCTATCTGATTTGGGGATCCTCCAATTGGGCTTCATTCCTTGAGCCGTTTGATTTGGGCTGAATTTTTA
>NW_019239264.1:575215-578307 GCF_002742605.1 Olea europaea var. sylvestris
GTTTCGTTCTTTGGGCTATCTGATTTGGGGATCCTCCAATTGGGCTTCATTCCTTGAGCCGTTTGATTTGGGCTGAATTTTTATGTGTCAACAAAATCTATCAAGTAATATTTAATTTTAACGACTAAAATGTAAGATTTCTATATTATATTAGCTTGTTATGCAATATTTAAAAGGAGAGGTATTTTAGGTATATTTATATGATAAAATTGGTCAAAGGTCATTTTGGAAAAATGACCTCTTTGTTTCCCGAAAATTAGGGATTAGTTGTTTGGGAGTTGGAATCGAGGTGTGGATGTGTGTTTAATTTTATTTTTGTAAAATTAAGTTATTAAAATTTTAATCACCATCTGATTTTAAAAAAGAAAAAAAAGAAAAAACTGACTTTGCAAATCTTAATTTTGAATTGGTAACTTTAGACTCCTATTGCTTGTAATTTCCAACAAATATTAAATTTTAAGTAAAATTATGATTGTACCCTAGTTTTAATTTTTTAACAAGATAAATAAGTTTAGAAAATAAAGAAAAAAGAAAAGAAAGAATAAATAAAAATAAAATTGAAATACACCTCTCACCTTCCTTCACCTTTTTTAGCGTAATGAAAAAGAAATTGCCTGGTATTTTCTCTAGTGATTAGGAGGTTCCCTAATTTCATCAACTGGCAATTATGATATTAGAGAGAAAACCCCCTAATATTTTTCTTCCAGGGCCTAAAAAAAAGGCTTTTGCTGCTTTCTTCATCAGAGAAAGTGAGTTTTGCCTATTTAAATTCTTCTTTTTTTGTAAATCAACATAGAACCTAATAATCCAACTTAAAAACAAATAATATCCAAAAAAGAACCCATCAGCATCAAGCAAGTTATCATATTGTTACAAGAATATTTGATCGAACACTTGATGGGCACTTCTCATCTCACTAGGAGCAAACGACAATCGCCTGTCTATTGGGATGAAGCATTAGGATATGATAGGAGAATTAAAATCCCATGGTCCAGAGATTGTCTAACAAATAACCGAGGTTATTAAGCCCCTATTTGATTCCCATATTTTGGATAAAATGCATTATAAAATAGTGATTTTTTGGAGAATGTGTGGTTAAAAATCAAGAATTTTTTTTGAAATACTTGTATAATTATTTTATAGAAGAATGTACGTTGAAAATGAGTTTGAAAAAAGGTATTTTTGAAAAAATGGGGCTCAAACAAGGGCTAAGAATGTTCGACAACTAATAAAGTATGCCTAAAGTAGACATAAAAAGTATGTTATAGAATGAAAAAAACTTTAGAATTTGTTGCGATGACATGGTCTTTCATATAACACCTAATTTTCTCGGAGAATGCCTAGCCTAACCTTGCCTTTGCCCATCTATCGTACTATTGAGGTCTGGCCATGTGACCTTCAAGGTAACCTTTTGCCTATCTTTCAAAAGACGTTAAATCCTACCTCAGCAATAACTCCCAGTGACTTTTATCCACAATATTGACTTACCACAGTTCGATCCAAACTTGAATAGAACACTTTCAATATAACACGAACACTTAACACAATGAAGATAAGGATTGCAAGTGGTTAACATGGAAAATTGTATATTAAAAAAAAAAAAANAAAAAAAAAAAAACATTTTCAACTAACTAATTAAATGACATGTTTTTGAATAAATCAAACTAAATAAAAAATTTAAAGATAGAAAAACTTAATGTGCATCTTTCCTTTTTCTTTGATCCATTTGGCAGCCTGCATCACCATCTTGCCACAGATCCAATCGACTCGAACTAACTTATAAAATTATTGTAAAAGTGAGTATTTAAAAATATCTAGTAGGATACTTGCAGTTTCTATGGACAATTATATAGCAATAAAATTTACAATTCACACCACTATTCTTTTACAGAGTATATCGGTGACCAAGCGAACACCTATCTTAGGTCCTTTTAAATTTTCAAAGGATTTCATATCTTTTTTTAAAAAACTCGAAAGTCCATTGGCAATTTATACATAAATTACTAAATATAAAAGTATAAGAAAACAAACCACTTGCAAAAAAGTATCTTACTTTGATTTTGAAAAGTTGAAAAGAATAAAATCTTTTATGCAAAAACTTTTTCTTATTTTTCTATACTTTTCCTCCCACCTCTCTACCATGGCTCTCTTTATTTTCTGCAGTGAAATAATGGAAATTCTTGCAATAATTATAGTTGAAATTCACAATTGAGTTTACATGCAACTAGAATTGAAAAATTGTGTAATACAAGGAATTTGAATAAGAATTGGTTTCAAATGGTCAGTTAGTAGTATACTCTACTATTGGTTTCCTGGTACAATTATTCCTTTAAAAATAGGACACTTGGCCAACTTGTACTTGGTTTCAAAAAGAAATTTGAACTGTACTGTTCTAGTGGTTTCATATAAATCATGTGAAGTAGGAATTAAAAGAGGAAAAGAATTTTACTTAATTAATATTGCAAACCCTCACAAACTCTATTAGCTTATTATTCTTTTAATCGGACTTAACTTGATGTAGTTTAATCCAAAATAACTTTTTTTGTGTTAAAGACTTCTAATTCATTATGAACTACAAAAAGAGTCAAATATCGATGTACTTATTTTTCCTTTAACAAAACTAATTATTTGACCAAAATAAAATATAAATTAAACTATTTCACTTTAGTCTCTCAACTTTCAAAATATAAATATATAGCATATAGAACAAATAAATTTTATTCAATAAAATTTTCGGAGCATTATAATTTTCCCTCCTAAAAAGAATTTCGTCTTCGAAATTTCCTCAATTATTTGAAAAGTTTTGAATACTTGACTTGACATATTTATAATAGTGCATAACTTGAAGTAAGAAAAACTCATAATCATGCTAAAAGAATGACATTTCATTTCATTCCTCGAATCCATCAGAGAGTGGTCGAATACCGGCGTTGCATGCCAATGATTACATGTTTTAAGACTTAAAAATTCTTACATTGTTCTTAAACTCCTAATGCTCTATGAAAATAATTTACTTTCGTTTTTGTTTGAAATTTCCTGAAATATGATTTTCTCAAAATTAAATTTCTAAAAATAGAATTTTCTTAAATTTG
>NW_019239264.1:585983-590417 GCF_002742605.1 Olea europaea var. sylvestris
TTTTCGAAGCCCTTTTGCTGAAGCTCTACCTTCTCATTCGAAGCCTTCTTTTAAGCTGAAGTGCCTAGTATCTTCTAAGGACTTTGCAGAGTATCTCTAGAAATGATTGATGTAATGTTTATAGTAATGAAAGTTAAAATTGTTAGCTTAGGGTGTTATTAAATATATGGTAGAAAATGATGTGAGGCCCCAATTAATGAAATGATGCCACGTGGTTCTGATCCAACAACTACCACGTCAGCCCAAACTCTATAAATGACAACTCTTGTAACATTTGAAATGGAGAACGATATACACTAAAGATCCCACTCAGCCTTCTCTCTTGTCATTCCATATTTATTTGCTTGAGTTTATATCATATCTGCTTTGGTGGAATGATTCGTGATTGTTTGTTTGTTGGCAATCATCTTTGATCACATTGTTGGTGTTTGATCATTTTTGTCTCGCGCCCAAAAAAGCATCTCCCATGTCCATAATCATTAAGCTTTTCCATCCAAATCTACAGTCAAAATGATTGAAAACGTGCTTGCGTGGATGTATGTGGGCTCGACATCTATTATCCATGTAATCTCTAAAAAAAGGTCAACATATTACATTATGATTACATTGCTATCTTTATATGATTGTATTTGCCAATTTAGGATGATTACATACCATCATTGTACATTACCCTATTAGGTTAATTACATACCATAGATGTACATATTTCGATTCCTATAATGGAAGAATCCCAAAAAAGAAAGATCATTCAGCCTAAACATTTACAAATACAACCTTATGCTTATCTACATGTGTGTTGTTGAAAGATAAGTATAAGAAAAATTATGTTTGTTTGTTAACTTTTGAGTCTCAACAACAAATTTTTTAGCACTTTTACCTCAATCTAACTCTCTCTTCATCTACAATGTGTACCTCTTATAGTACATTCCTGTCATGTTCTAATATTGCTGTGTTTTTATCTTCAAATCTTCAATGAATTGTGTTGTGCATTGCATCCTTACACTTTGCACTTCATGACTTCTCTTATATTCTCAGAGTTTGGGAATCTTCAATTCTAATAAGTCAGTTATTGGAAGTCCAGATCGCAACACCACTTGGATAGCTCTATTAATTAGTTAACCATTATGACATCCAAGTGATATGCCTAAAATCATTTACTACTGGAGAAGGCATTGCAGATAGTTAACTTTTATGGCTTTAGTTTTCATTTGATCGAATCAATCTTATGTTTCTCTATTCCCTGCTAAGCAGGTTGTTTTCCGTTGCTTTCCTTTTTATATTACTTCATTTTTGGATTTTTGGTTATGTAAGGGAGAATATAGGTGGGATCAATTTGCTGTATTTTAATATTATTATGGCGATGAGTTTCTAGTTCATTCCTCAATGTTTTCTCTTCTCACATGTGAAAAAGGATCTCATTTTCTTACTGTTGTTTTTGCTTTCTCACATTTGGTTGCAGAGTCGACCCCTTGGTGGTCATATGTAGTTGTATAGGCAGGTGTTCCATCTTTAATGTTTGTGTTGTTGCCCATTTCAGCTTCTTGTCAGACATTACTTAGACATGTGTCGTTCCCCAATTTATGTTTAATGTGTATGCACATCAATTAGTCTAGTTGTACAAAACAAGTTGACAAAATAGGTGTCGACAAAATCTTGGCATTTGATTTCAAATGATTTAAAAAAAAGTGTTTTTGAAATGATTGGTGCAGATAGTGGCGGACCGGGGGCTCCTATAGGGTCACGTGACCCTCTCGTTTTTGTAATTTTTTTTAATAAAATCAAAATTGAAGCTCTAAATTGGTAGAAAGCACTCCAACGTCTCTCTGTCCCACTCCGCCTCCAGCACAGCCACAATGCTCCCACTCCGTCTCTCTCTCCCACTCCGGCACTCCCCATAGCCACAAGCCACAAGCCACAAGCCACAAGCCACAAGCCATAACCGCAATCCGCAACCACAAGCAGCACGCCAACACTGCTTCTGCAAGAGCGAAACTGCGACGCAACGACTGCACTGCAGTCTGGTTTCCTTGACCGTGAGTGACGAGTCCGTGTCCAGTGTCTCCATGTCCGTCTGGTGTCTGCAGTCTGCTCTCAGCTCTCTCACACTCCAGCACAGATAGAAATTTCTACTCGTCTCTTAGACTCTCACGTCTCACCAGTCACTACGAGAAGCCAAGAAGCTTCACCTCTTGGCTCGACCAATCGGCAGCAACCACCATCTGCCACTTTCTTCAAATTGTAATTTGTAAGTCCTTGTTATGTTAAAATCAATTTCCATCTTTAATTATAATTACTAATTAGCAATTTAGTGTTGACGTTTATGTTGATGTTGGGATCCTTGTCAGTTCTCAAATTAAACCCGGATTAATTTCATCTTTTTTTACCTGTTTATTAATACTTTTATAAAATTTTAAAGCTGTCTTTATAATTTGCGCATTCGAGTAGAGTGATTGATTCTCTGTGTTACGATGAAAATTAGTTCAAAGTACAACATGAGCAGTACTGCTATTACATAATAAATTTAATACTTTGTTTTGTTTAATTACAGGACTGCACAAGCCATAAGGAAAAATGAATAATAGCTTCTGTCGTCTGCCATATTCTTGAATCTTGAAGTTGAAGGTGTGTCCATCCTATTTGCATTCCTGATTGAGATTGTGATTGGCTGAGTTAATAATTTGCTATTAATTGTTTTTTCTAATTTTTGATTTAGTTTCCGCGTAAGTTGTAACTGTGTTTTCGATTTAGGGAATTTTTGATATAGGGATTTTCGATTTAAGGCTTTCTTATTTATATGTGAATTGATTTAGGAAGAGTGAAACTTTGTTTGAATTTTGGTAGGTATGATTTAGATTCTTAGAAGAAGAAACTGATTTAGGGATTTCTATTGTTGTCGATTTTTTGTTTTTATCAGTCGTGGAGAAATACTTGAAACGTAAATCTACGCCTTCTTGTGATAAGCAAAATATCAGTGAAAGGAATGTTGATGTTAATGTTGATGTTGATGTTGGCGATGTTGGGGATGCTGATGTTGAAGATGTTGGGGGTATTGGAGATGTTGGGGATGTTGATGTTGGAGATGTTGGGGACGTTGGGGGTATTGGAGATGTTGATGTTACATAGCTTCCCTCAGAATCTGGATTAAGAGTTCCAATAAAGAATTATGATGTTAACGTTCAAGACGTGATTCGAAGAGCATATGTGCAAAGGGGTCCTTGTCAGCCTCACAATCATGCATTTCCACCCACAGAAATGGGTAACAAAGACAGGCGATTTTGTGTTTCGTGGTATAATGAATATCCTACTTGGTTGGAATATAGTATAGCTAAAGATTTAGAAAACATGTTGGGGCTTCAAATAGTGCACACAATCAAGCTCGAGTTAAATATGAATTGTTCAAGAATAAAAAACAAAGTATTTGAACCTGTCTCATTAAGCAATCGCTTCAAGCTCGAATAGATTATCGAATTCGATTGAATGCATCAATTGATTGTGTTAGATTTCTTGTACGACAAGGGCTGGCATTTCGTGGACATGATGAATCTGAAGATTCAAATAATCAAGGAAACTTTCTTGAACTATTACATTGGTTGTGTGATCATAATGCTGAGATTAAGGCCGTTGCTTTGATGAATGCACCCGAGAATTGAGAATTAACATCATCGAGAGTACAAAAAGATATTGTAAGTACTATTGCTTCTAAATGTCTACATGTGATTATCAAAGATGTTTGAGATAGTTTCTTCTCAATTTTAGTTGATGAATCTCGAGACATTTTAGTGAAGGAGCAAATGTGAGTTGTCATTCGTTATATGAAGAATGGGTGTGTATGGGAACATTTTATTGGTGTCATTCATGTTTCGAGTACCACAGGTGCCTCACTTAAAGCTACAATTGATCAATTATTCTCAACACACAGCTTAAGCATATCTAATTTGAGAGGTCAGGGATATGATGGAGCTAGTAACATGGGAGGTGAGTATAATGGCCTTAAAGCACTTATTTTGAAAGAAAACGCAAGTGCTTACTACATTCATTATTTTGCTCATCAATTTCAATTAGCTCTTGTAGCTGTGGCACAAAAACATCCAAAGATTGAAACGTTCTTCACTACAGCACACAAATTGGTGAATATTGTTGGGGGATCAGCTAAACGGAGTGATCTTATTCGAGAGAACCAAAGATTGAAAATTGTTGAATTACTCAGTGTTGGTGAAATATCTAGCGGACGGGGTCTCAATCAAGAAATTACACTTCAACATCCTGGTAATACACGTTGGGCTCTCACTATAGTTGTTTGATTAACTTAATTGTCATGTTTCCAACCATAGTGGACGTTATTGAGATGATAGCTACTAACACTACAAGTACCGGAACAAAAGGTGATGCATGTATTTCATTGGAGATCATGTTAAGGTTTGAATTTGCATTTAA
>NW_019239265.1:0-1854 GCF_002742605.1 Olea europaea var. sylvestris
GTACGCTTGTAGCGCAGCTGCCCATGGATTATTCCGACGACACAGGAAATTCTGGCTACTGGATATTATTCATTAATGTGGACCGAGTTCGGGTCATTGCTAGAACTCTTGATGGTAAGGGGGCTAGCTTTTGGGAATGCAAAAGCTCCGGACAGAACTGTCCAACACTCCGCACCGCGCAGAGTGTGAGTGTCCAACACTCCGCGCTGCGGGGAGTGTCTAATTTTTTTTATTTTTTTCCTTTCCGATATGTATATTTGGTAAATTTGGTCATAACTTTAATTGTGAAGGGATGACAATAACACGTTCAATTAAATGCGTTTTTATCCAGTGTGTGGTTCACTAATGTCGTGTTTTGCCACGTAATTTTTCCATCCGCCACGTAGACCTTTTTTTCTAGCTGTAGAGACGGAATTTGCTTTAGTGATTGATGGGTAAACTAATGAATAGTTTAGTGAGCATTGAGTAACCTTTTATATTTCAGTAAGCAAGTAATAACCATCGGGAAAGTTTAGTAGGCTAACTCTTTTAGGGTTTTGCTTAGTGAATAGCCAGGGACGAATCCAGAATTTGGAGTGGGCACAGGATGCCGATTGATTGTTGGTGACAATAAAATATTTAAAATTAAATATAACAAGTTATATTATTTTTACTAAAAATGAACATATATTTTCTGCTACACATATCTACTAAATTGGGTGAGTGACATAGCAGCCAAGTGCCGTATGCTTCAAATTACGGTTAAGGGTTCAAATCCTACTAATTATATTAAGCCATTAAAATTGAACATATAATATTTTGTTAGATTTAGTGTGACAATTCAATGAATGCAACGAGGCTTCAATAATTTCAAAGAGGGGTCACACGTTCGAATCCCCACTCTTGCATTAGTTTTTGTAAAAATTGTTGAATTAGAAAAACAGCACTATAAATTGCTTTGAAAGATATTCGAACCCAAGGTGTACAATTTAGTTGTAAAAGCTTCAACCAATTGAGCCATAATCGAAATTTGTAAAAATAATGAATTTTCAGATATAGAATATAAAACTTTTATCTACCATAAAAAAAAAATTACTTTCGACGAATCCAATATGCGCGGTCGCATGGAGTCGTCAGATACTGAATCCGTCCCTGTGTGCAGCACTAAGTGTTGTACACTTTTACATTCCCCTCATAATGAGGGAGCTCACAAATTTTATATTCATAGGAGTCCCTTAATAAATAAGGGAGCTATATATCATGACGTACAAATAGTCTTACCCTTCATTTTATATGGCTTACTTACTATCCACAAGTGGAATATCCTCCTCCTCCCAATTATCGATTCTCATGCATTAAATAAGTATATCGGCGGTAGTTCATTCTTCAACGTGCAAGTTAACCAACTACTATTTTTAAATTATAAAACTCGTAAAAAGACAACGGCAAGATAAAAAAAAGAGAAGTTAATAGCTTAACTTCGAATTTTGAAATATGCACAATGTCACACAGTCAATCAATCCATACGGAAAACACGAAAATAGTGAAAGCATTAAAGGGATCAAAAATAAAATTATTGACAATTAAGAATTATGAACTAGTAATTTGTTAAACAGTTATTGAGCGTTACCCTAATTCAAAAATCGCGACACCCCTCCTATCATCTCTTTGAGATCGTGCTCTAAAGTTCGAAATATTTGGATATATAATTTACTATTGTATAGTGTTTCGTTTTCCATAAAAGAAAGAAAAAAAAAATATTTCGATACTTCTTATAACAAATTTAAATACATTTTGAAATTCTTAAAGTAAGAATAAATAGAAAGAAATCAAACTACACTTTCACCTCCATTCTTGCTTGTAGGCATGTCAATG
>NW_019239266.1:0-1853 GCF_002742605.1 Olea europaea var. sylvestris
GGATTTTAGCTAAATTATTTCGTTTGGGCCTCCGAACAATTAGTCTCCTTATTAACTATGTCAGGTTGAAAAAGCATTGGACAAAAAATTAACAAAGTGAAACTGCACAAGGGTCAATTTTGTCTTTTGTCGCAACGTTGTCGAAATGGGCCGAAATTTGGCAGGTTGATTGGAAACGGCCCGAGAAATTGGACTCGGGACACAGGCCCGGGATCACGGGATTTTAGCCAAATTCCTTCGCTTTGGCCTCCGAATAATTAATTTCCTTATTAATTATGTTAGGTTGAAAAAGTACTGGACAGAAAATTAACAAAGAAAAATCGCACCAGGGGCAATTTTTTCTTTTGTCGCGATGGTGTAGGAATGGACAGAAATTTGGCAGGTTGATTGGAAACGGCTCGAGAAATTGGACTCGGGGCACAGAACCGGGATCATGGGATTTTAACCAAATTCCATCGTTTGGGCCTCCGAATAATTAATTTCCTTATTAATTATGCTAGGTTGAAGAAGTACTGGATAGAAAATTAACAACGAAAAACCGCACCAGGGCCAATTTTGTCATTTGTTGCGATGGTGTCAGAATGGGCCAAAATTTTGCAGGTTAATTGGAAACGGCCTGAGGAATTGGACTCGGGGCACAGACCCGGGATCACGGGGTTTTAGCCAAATTCCTTCGTTTGGGCCTCCGAATAATCAATTTTCCGTATTAAATATGTAAAGTTGAAGAAGTGTTGGATAGAAAATTAATAAAGAAAAACCGCACCTGGGGCAATTTTGTCATTCGTCGCGATGGTGTCGGAATGGGACGAAATTTCGCAGGATGATTGGAAACGGCTAGAGAAATTGGACTCGGGGCATAGACCCGGGATCACGATATTTTAGCCAAATTCCTTCCTTTGGGCCTCCGAATAATTAATTTTCGTATTAATTATGTCAGGTTGAAGAAATGCTGGACAGCAAATTAACAAAGCAAAACCGCACTAGGGGCAATTTCGTCATTCGTCGTGACGGTGTCGGAATGGGACGAAATTTGGTAGGTTGATTGGAAACGGCCCGCGAAATTGGACTTGGGGCACAGACTCGGGATCACGGGATTTAAGCCACATTCCTTCGTTGGGGCTTTCGAATAATTAATTTCCTTATTAATTATGTCAGGTTGAAGAAGTGCTGGACAGAAAATTAACAAAGAAAAATCGCACCAGGGGCAATTTTGTCATTTATCGCGACGATGTTGGACTGGGCCGAATTTTTGCAGGTTGATTGGAAACGGCCCGAGAAATTGGACTCGGGGCGTAGACCCGGATCACGGGATTTTAGCCAAATTCCTTCGTTTGGGCCTTCGAATAATTAATTTTCGTAATAATTATGTCAAGTTGAGGAAGTGCTGGACAAAAAATTAACAAAGAAAAACCGTACCAGGAGGAATTTTGTCATTTGTCGCGATGCAGTTGGAATGGGTCGAAATTTGGCAGGTTGATTGGAAATGGCCCGCGAAATTGGGCTCAGGGCTCAAACCCGGGATCACAGGATTTTAGCTAAATTCCTTCGTTTGGGCCTTCGAATAATTAATTTCCGTATTAATTATGTCAGTTTGAAGAAGTGCTGGATAAAAAATTAACAAAGAAAAACCGCACCGGGGTTAATTTTATCATTTTTCGCGATGGTGTCGAAATGGGCCGAAATTTGGTAGGTTGATTGGAAACGGCCCACGAAATTGAACTCGGGGCATAGAACCGGGATAACGGGATTTTAACCAAATTCCTTGGTTTGGGCCTCCGAATAATTAATTTCCGTATTAATTATGTGAGGTTGAAAAAGTGTTGGGCAGAAAATTAACAAAGCAAAACCGCACA
>NW_019239267.1:0-1853 GCF_002742605.1 Olea europaea var. sylvestris
ATTCCGACACAGTCGCGAAAAATGACGAAATTGCCCCCGGCGCGGTTATTGTTCCCGATCAACCAGTCAAATTTTAGCCCATTTCGACACCGTTGCAAAAAATGACGAAATTGCCCCCGGCGCAATTTTGTTCCCGATCAACCTGTCGAATTTCAGAGCATTCCGACACAGTCGCGAAAAATGACCAAATTATCCTCGGCGCGGATTTTGTTTCCGATCAACTAGTCAAATTTTAGCCCATTCCGACATCGTCGTGAAAAATGACGAAATAGCCCCCGGCGCGATTTTTGTTTCCGATCAACCTGTCAAATTTCAGCGCATTCCGACACAGTCGCGAAAAATGACCAAATTATCCTCGGCGCGGATTTTGTTTCCGATCAACTAGTCAAATTTTAGCCCATTCCGACATCGTCGTGAAAAATGACGAAATAGCCCCCGGCGCGATTTTTGTTTCCGATCAACCTGTCAAATTTCAGCGCATTCCGACACAGTCGCGAAAAATGACCAAATTATCCTCGGCGCGGATTTTGTTTCCGATCAACTAGTCAAATTTTAGCCCATTCCGACATCGTCGTGAAAAATGACGAAATAGCCCCCGGCGCGATTTTTGTTTCCGATCAACCTGTCAAATTTTAGCCAATTCCGACACAGTCGCGAAAAATGAAGAAATTGCCCCCAACGCGGTTATTGTTCCCGATCAACCAGTCAAATTTTAGCCCATTTCGACACCGTTGCAAAAAATGACGAAATTGCCCCCGGCGCGATTTTTGTTCTCGATCTACCTGTCAAATTTTAGGCCATTCCGACACAGTCCTGAAAAATGACGAAATTGACCTCGACGCGATTTTTGTTCCCGATCTACCTGTCAAATTTGAGCCCATTCCGACACAGTCACGAAAAATGACGAAATTGACTCCGGCGTGATTTTTGTTTCCGATCAACCTGTCAAATTTCAGCCCATTCCGACACCGTCGCGAAAAATGACGAAATTATCTCCAGCGCGGTTTTTTTTTCCGATGAACCATCAAATTTTAGCCCATTCCGACACCGTTGCAAAAAATGACGAAATTGGCCCCGGCGCGATATTGTTCCCAATCAACCTGTCAAATTTCAGCCCATTCCGACACAGTCGCGAAAAATGACCAAATTATCCTCGGCGCGGATTTTGTTTCCGATCAACCAGTCAAATTTTAGCCCATTCCGACATCGTCGTGAAAAATGACGAAATAGCCCCCGGCGCGATTTTTGTTTCCGATCAACCCGTCAAATTTTAGCCAATTCCGACACAGTTGGGAAAAATGACGAAATTCACTCGGCGCGGTTTTTGTTCCCAATCAACTTGTCAAATTTGAGCCCATTCCGACACAGTCACGAAAGATGATGAAATTGACCCCGGCGCGATTTTTGTTTCCGATCAACCTGTCAAATTTCAGCGCATTCCGACACAGTCGCGAAAAATGACCAAATTATCCTCGGCGCGGATTTTGTTTCCGATCAACCAGTCAAATTTTAGCCCATTCCGACATCGTCGTGAAAAATGACGAAATAGCCCCCGGCGCGATTTTTGTTTCCGATCAACCTGTCAAATTTTAGCCAATTCCGACACAGTCGCGAAAAATGAAGAAATTGCCCCCAACGCGGTTATTGTTCCCGATCAACCAGTCAAATTTTAGACCATTCCGACACCATTGCAAAAAATGACGAAATTGCCCCCGGCGCGATTTTTGTTCTTGATCTACCTGTCAAATTTTAGGCCATTCCGACACAGTCGCGAAAAATGACGAAATTGCCCTCGGCGTGATTTTCGTTCCAGATCAACCTGTCAAATTTGAGCCCATTCCGACACAGTCACG
>NW_019239268.1:0-1853 GCF_002742605.1 Olea europaea var. sylvestris
TATGCCCATTTGGTACCCCATTTTTGTTAGAATGAGAATAAAAAATATAATCGTTACGAGACCCACACAAGAGATAGAAAATCAAATATTGTGACTTAATGTGATGAATAACGATTATATTTTTCATTTTTGTGATAAAAAATTGCGAATCATACGGAGTCTAAGTAAATATAGTATTTTATAATTTTAAATATTTGGTATATATTACTTTTATTATTAAATGATTTTTAAAATCATTAAGTATTTATAAAAGTAAAAAAATAAAAATAAGTAATTATGGTTTATGCATAGATATCGTCTAGACTTTTTATTTCGTGCCCATTTATCTTCTTTTAAAATTTTAAATTGTTTACTACAATATTATTTTTTATCAGACGTTCACACATTAAAATATTTTTTACATAAATCAATAAAAAAATTTTACTTTTTAATCATATATTTTTCAAAAAATACTATTTAAAAATTTTTAATTTTTGAAGTAATGGGTGACAAGTTATTACGCTTTTTAAATAAAATTGACAATTGACACGAGTCAGTCCATTCAGTAGTTCAGTTTCTGAGCCAAATCCGTTCTTATGAAACCGCTTAAGCAGAGCACACCCACTCACCCACGCCATTTCTCTCAGGCATTTACATTTGTCTATCAACACTCAGATAATCACTATTTTCCTCCTTGAAAATTAAGGAAACCCTAGGATCCGCCATTACTAAGGTAAAGCTCCATCGGTGAAAGCTTCGAACCTCTGGCTGCCGCCGTTGCCGTGTGTCTTTTCTGGTCAGTCTTTGGGCGCATCCGGCATCTCCATGTGATTTTCTGTTTTATTTTTAAATTTGCGTCCTGATGTAACGTGAGAGAGGGAAGAAAATGGATTAACATAATTTTTTTTAATCTTTTTTGTGATTCTTGTTATTTTTTGGTTAGTGATATTCCCATGCATAATGGAACTAAACTTTCTTGAAGAGTGTGATCGTTTGTGGACGATCATATTCATGGTTAATTTCTTTTAAATTTCCGTTTCAGGTTATTTTTTGCACATGCATGGTATTGCCACGGGTTAAGAATGAAGAAGTGTTGGATATGGTTCATGAGAATGAGGGGAAATTGGTTAAAGATGAGCTGAAAGAACCATGTAATGAGGTTGTTCCTGCCACTGCTCTAATCAATTGGAATGCCGAGTCTGGTGAAACAGCAACCAAATGTGAATTTGGTGATGCTTCAATTCGAAGCCAGCAACAACCTGTCACGCCCAATTCCCTTGTTAAATGTTTACCTTTAAAGGCTGTGGATCATAGTGGGGAAATGGTTGAGAATGTTTTTAGTCAAGCAAAGGTACTCTCGTTATTTACAACAGGAGTGAGAAAGGGTGCACAGTTCAATTATATAATACTGGTAGATATGAAGTGGCAATTTCTGTAGGTTTCAAATTGATCATCTATTTTTTATGTTTTATGTTTTTGTTTTTGTTTTGGGTGTTAGATGGATGAGGGTGATGACGGAACACCAGAAGATGAAACAATGTTCATGAAGGCACTGGAAAGTTTTCATAGGGAGAAGGGGATGGATTTTAAACCACCCAAATTTTACGGGCACCCACTAAATTGCCTGAAGTAAGTAAGGTTTTGATTTTATTATGAGGCGTGCTTGGTAAAGACTAATTTCTTAACTTTGTGGGTTGCTAGGTTATGGAGAGCCGTGATTAAATTGGGTGGCTATGATCGGGTATGCAGTGCCCTTTATTGTATACCTTAAATTTCTCTATTTTATGCTGATATTATTAATCCTGGGCATTGCATAAAAAGTTTTGATGCTGTAGCATATATAATTAGGGTTCATTGTGAAAATTTTAGATGCA